>NW_005871462.1:318119-385235 GCF_000147115.1 Myotis lucifugus | reverse complement strand
CCCCCCCCCCCCCGAGTGCACAAATTTTTGTGCACCAGGCCTCTAGTCTATCTATAATGTCAATGGGGTATTAGATGCCCTACTATAATTGCGGGTTTGTTTTTTGTCAGTTCCTCCCATTAGATCTGTTAGTAGTTGCTTTATAGATTTTGGTGATCCCTGATTGGGTGCATATATATTAGTGTTATGTCTTCTTGATGTATTGTCCCCTTTATCATTATAAAGTGTCCACCTTTGTCTTGTTACCTTTTTCTTTTAAATCTTGAAATCTATTTTGTCAGATTTAAGTCTGGCTACACCCACTTTTCTCTGGATGCCATTTGCTTGGAGAATCATTATTCCCCCCTTTCATTTTGGGTCTATATTTGTCATTGCAGCTGAGATGTGTCTCTTAAAGGCAGCGCGCGTGTGTGTGTTTAAATTTAATGTGCTACTCTTTGCCTTTTTTTTATTGGTGAATTCAATCCACTTAAATTTATGGTAATTATTGATGTATAAAGATTCTTCATAGCCACTTTATCTTTTGTTTTCTGGTAGTTCTGTGACCCCATTGGTTGTTTTCCTTTGTGTTTCTGTCTGCTGGTTGTGTTTGATGGCATTCCATATTTTTTCCTGTTTCCTCTTTTTGAAGTTATGTGTCTTCAGTTTTGGTCTGTGTCTGTTTACCACTAGGTTTATGTAAAAAAAAAATAATGTTCCATAAATACGGTAGTCTTTTTCTTTTGAGTGCATTTAATCTCCATTTCCCTTAAAAATTCAGACCTTTGCTCTCTCCCCTTTTGTTTTTATTGTCACAAATTATCCCTATTTATGCTTTAAGTTTATTTCCCAATTGCAGCAGCTAATTTTCTTTTTAAAAAAATATTTTTACCTCCTTTAACCTTTATGCTATACTTAAACGTGTAATACCCTATTCTGAATAAAGGTTGCAATTTCCTGCTTCTGTCTGCTAGTTATCTAACTCACAGTTTTGTACCTTTTGATTTTTTTGTTTCAGATAGAATAACACTAGTGTCCTGGTGCACGGATTCATGCACATTGAAAGGAAATTAATTAGAAGAAATATTTTAATATCACTATTCGCCCTTTCTCTATAACACAAGTGTCAACCAAATTCCCAATCGACAATAACAGGTCAAAACACGTGTGCAATTGGCGCCAGCAAGAGCTTTATATGTATTGCCCATGTGCGAGTCAACTTAGCCTTTTATATATACAGAATAAACTTGCTTAACTAGACCAGCTTTCTGATTTAGCTAAACTTTTCCCAGCCCAGTGAAGCACCCCAACTTCTCTTTCAGGTAATTGTAACACAGCAGTAAATATCAACATGAAGCAGATTATTATTGTAGATCACGCAGGGAGAACAAGGGGTAAAATATTTAACTGAACTGCAGCAGTGTTTGACTATATTCTGCGCAGTGAGAAAACCTGAAGTTATTTTCAAGTTCAACCATTTCTTACTTATTTTCAGTATAGTCAAGTGTCTAAATCTCCATTTTCTGGTTAATGAAAAGAAAATATGATTCTACCGAGTCTCCTATCTACCTATTCCAGGACTTCTGTGAGGATCAAATGAGATGAGGCATGTGAAAACACTTCACAGATATTTGGTTAAAGTGTAAAATGTTTGCACCTGGCTATAAAGCAAGTCAGGTTCCTGGGCTGAAGAAACTCCAAGGCTAGTCACTAGGGAGAGGAAGCCTGGCATTGCTACGTGACATCATACCTGGCACCCACAGCGACCGTTTCCAGGCTGGGCTGTGGGCCACATTTTGCACCATGGGGTCTCAGCAGCGTTGGCTGTGATGTGGTGGGATGTTGCTCCGGGGTGGTGGCAGGGCCTGTGTCCCAGTTGGGGGAAGCCAAGTGTTGGTTTATTGGCACCAGGTCTGTGGTACAGTTTATTTTTAAATGGCCAGTGTGCATCATGGCAACTCCTGCATTGAACATTGACCCCCTGGTGTGCACGTCATAGCTACTGGCCGGACGGACACTTAGTCTTTTATATATATATACTAGAAGCCCCAGGCACAACATTCATGCACTGGCGGGGCTGGGGAGGTCCCCACCAAGTTCCCGCCACTGCCGCTGCGCTTGCCAGCCATGAGCCCAGCTTTTGGCTGAGTGGTGCTCCCCCTGTGGGAGCACACTGACCACCAGGGACAGCTCCTGTGTTGAGCGTCTGCCCCCTGGTGGTCAGTTTGTGTCATAGAGACCAGTTGTTCCGCCATTTGGTCGATTTGCATATTACCCTTTTATTATATAGGATATTCTTTATTATTTCCTAAAATGCAGGTCTGGTGGTAAATTCCCTCAGCTTCTGTATGTCTAAGTCTTTCTCCTTCATATGTAAATGATAATTTTGGTGGATAGTTATTCTTGGCTGGTAATTTCTGCCTTCCAGTAGTTTGAATATTTGATTCCACTCCCTCCTAGCTTATCGGGTTTCTGCTGAGAACACCTAAGATAATCTAATGGGGTTTCCTTTATAAATTACTGTCTTCTTTTCCCTTGCTTTGAGAATTCTTTGTCATTAATTTTTGAGAGTTTTATATAATGTGCCTTGGAGAAGGCCTTTTTGATTTGAGATAATTAGGTGTTGTTTGCTTCTGGATTTGAGAATCCAGTTATTTCCAACTGTTTGGGAAATTCTCATGAACTATTTGTTTGAACAGGCTATTTCCTTCTTTTCCTTCTGTTATGCCTACTATTCTTATACTAGAGGCCCGGTGCACGGATTCGTGCACCAATGGGGTCCCTCAGCGTGGCCTGTGAGGATCAGACTGAAACCAGCAGTCCAATGCTGCCTGCTGCTCCTGCTCATCCCGGCCCTGCTGCGCCTCTCGCTGCTGCTCAGTAGGCTTGCTGCTGCTCTGCTGTGGTCTCCAGGCTGTGGCAGCCAGCTGTGAGCCCTGCATCTGGCACCCATCAGTCAGCTGGGTGGCTCTCCTGCTGTGGGAGCAGTGACCACCAGGGGGCAGCTCCTGTGTTGAGCATCTGCCCCCTGGTGGTCAGTGCGCATCATAGCGACCAGTTGTTCGGTCGCTTAGGCTTTTATATATATAGATTACTCCTTCTGATGAAGTCAGATAGTTCTCATAGTTATTGCATTTTTTTTTTTTTTACTCTCAAGTCTCTTATTCCATCAGCATCATTTCTAGATTTCTATCTTCAATATCACTATTTCTTCCATCTGGCTAGCTCTATTTCCTAAGCTCACTAGTTCATTTTCATCTCTTTTATTGAGTTCTTTATCTCCAGGATTTAGTTGGTTCTTTTTTAAAGTTTCAATCTTTTTGGTAAAGTACTCCTTTTGTTCATTGATTTCTGAGTTCATTAAACTTCCTGTGTTTTCTTGTATCTTGTTGAGTTTTTTAGAACTTCAGTTTTGAATTCTGTTATTTGAATTACATATCCCCTTTTCTTTATTTTCTAGAGATTTTCATTTTCTCTCTAAGCTGCCTTGTTACCTTGGTTATTCCTAGTATTTCATGAATTCTCTCTGCCTAAGCATGGGGATAAAATGTGTTTTAATTTTTTTTTTTTTTGAGTGGCTCTTCTCTAATTAGTAGGTTGATAATCTTTTGTTTGCCAGTAGGTGGTGCTGAAGTATAAATTAAGTTTCTCTTGCACTGCTGTCTTCTCTGGATCCCTGCTCCAGTACAGAGGTGGAAAATGCTGAGTTCCCTGGGGAGGTGGGTGTCTCCTCTGTGACCAGGTTACTAGGTCTCAGGGCACTACCCCTGTGGGGGAACTTGATAGACTATGGGGTTCTGATCCCATGAAATCCCAGTGCTGTCCCCTGCAGCCAGATGCTGCCAGCAGTGCTGCACTGCTGGAGGAGTCTGAGGTGCCTCCACTAGGCTCAGCCATAATGGGTGAGGGGTGAGCTGAGACAGGCTGGCTGGTGCAATCGTGGCTTTTTCTCCTCCCAGTAATGCCAACGGCCTGACCTCAGCCCCCTTACCTCTGTATCTTCACCACTGTCTCTAGATTTAGCCCAAGCATGCACCTTCCCCTTGGGGGAAAATGCTTCTGCCTCTCCAGTTCTCAGGGCTGCATAAAGTGTGCTCTGTAGCCCAACACTCACTGCTACAGCTTCTTCTGGGGCCCACTGCTAGCTCTGGGAGTGTGAGGGGAGGCATCCAGGCTCTGTGGCTGTTCTTCTGCCTAGCAGTGGCAGCTGCCAGACAACCGCATCCGCACATCTGCACTCCGTCTCTGCCCAGGTCACTGGGTTCAGACGAAGTATGTGCTGACCACTCAGGCAGAGATGCTCCACCTCTCTGCTCTTCAGGGCTTCAGAGTGCAGGCTGCAACCTGATTTCTTCCCTCTCCCAAGACCTGCAGTGGGCACTGGGCTGCATCTGTGGCACCTGGCTCTGCTCTTTACCCTTCCCTCCTCTTTGCTCCAATTTTCCCATGACCAGATGTTTCCATGTGCAGATCTCTCAGATGTCTGTGTATTGAGCAGGGAATCCTGTGTTGAATTACAATTGTTCAAACTATTGTAACTCCAGGGACAGAGACCAGGGGAGCCTCGCAAACCACCATGCTTCTGATGTCAAAATTAATCAGTTATTTGACTGCTACTAGAAATCTTATCAAATTTATTGTTTCCTAAAAAAAAATACCTTGTGTCCACGTTGTCACTGAAAAATTTTTATAAAACACCTTTTTCATTTTGCTCTGTTGCAGAAAATTGTAAATGCCATCCATTACAACATACCTTCTTTCTTTTATATTCTAGGCACAGTACTACTTTCTGCATCTCCATTCAATTCTTCACTGGTGTGCATTCATTTGAAATTCAAAATCTTGCCCATACTTATTTTTTAAACTAAAATTTTTTTAATTTTATTGTAACTTTAAAATATTCCATTTAATTAGCAATTACAATGTGCATAGTATCACTGTAACTTGTGCTTTATATTCATATAAAGATAATATGTTTCATTGGTACATCAAAAACGTGTCTATTACATAGACAATTTAAAGCAAGCACTATTTTATCTTCACTCTAGTTCTATGGAGCATCCTTGAAAAGGAGAAACCTAATTTGTGGAAGCCATACTGTCTATGCTGTTTTTATTAACCAAAGAGGGGTGTATTCAATATTTGAGAGAGATTTTTGTTTTGTATTCAATGCTTCCTCTGTACCAGGAAGTATAGGCCTGAGGGAATAAAAAATAAATGAAACTCAATAGTTTTTCTCCAAATACTAAATATCTAGTTATATGAGGACAAAAATAAAATGTCCTCTCAGGGATCAAAGGATATCATAACTTCAGGTCACAGGACTTAAGTTAAATGACACGAGGATCAGCCTTAATATTGTTAAAGATAATATCTAAAACTTATTTTTCCTTTACTTTATGCACCCACCACATATTGACCCCACAAAAAATAAATGAAACTCAATAGTTTTTCTCCAAATACTAAATATCTAGTTATATGAGGACAAAAATAAAATGTCCTCTCAGGGATCAAAGGATAGCATAACTTCAGGTCACAGGACTTTAAGTTAAATGACATGAGGATCAGCCTTAATATTGTTAAAGATAATATCTAAAACTTATTTTTCCTTTACTTTATGCACCCACCACATATTGACCCCACAGTGAGCATTGCTATCTGTCAATCATTACTCAAAGCAGTTGTGTCAACTTGGAATCAAGTCAGGCTCAGAGATATTAAGAACTTGCCCCATGTCAAAGCTGGTAAGTAGAGCAGACAAGGATTAAGACCCTGATGTTATGTTAAGATTGTCTGGGCTAATTACATGACTGGAGGATGAAGTGGACAACTTTATTGGGATATCCAGGAGCAGGGGCTTTGCCCTAAATTACCATGTGCCGACTCTGTGCTCTTTGCCTGTGACCTCAGCCATCCATCCTTCCTATATAGTTGATGCAGCAGGCACACCTGACTGCTCTTTGCTGTGGTCTACCAGAAAGCCCCAAAGGGAAGAGCACAATGAATAAGTGATCTCTTCCTAGAGCATCACAGGAAGTGAAATAACTTAGGGTTGGCAGAGGCAGAACACTGGCCAGGTGCCCCACTCCTTTCTGCCTCATGACCTATACAGATTACATAAAAATGCCATGCTGCTTTCCTAATCAACCTATAAAATAATAAAAAGTGTGCACATAGACTTTGAGGGAGATTCTGCAGATGAAATGAAACAAGTTACATGGTACACAGAACTGAAAGCCTGGCACTTAGGATCCAACACGTGGCTCCCATCTTCCTCCCCGTGGGTAGAAGAGATGACCCCACTGACCGTCAGGGAGGAGGTCTCCAGAAACAAACAATCAAAACAGCAATTTCTTTAATGAGAAGCAAGATGATTCAGAAGCAAATAATCCTCTTGTGTCTTTCATTTCAGGCTCGCCTGTCCCAGGCCAGTTGGAAATTCCCTTGAGCTACGTCAAGTATCAGTCTATCTCTGGGCCCTGTGCTTAGTGTTTCATGCCTGTTCCTCTGTCTTTATTTGTCCTCCATTGGGAGAAGCAAAGATAATAGAGCCCAGACCTTCAGACAGAAACTGTTGTGGCAAAGAGGTAAGAGGGGGACAAAACTTTTACTTGCATGCTCTCCTGGCACACAGGCAGGGAGCTCTCCTGGCACACAGGCAGGGATGCACAGGAGGAAAAGCCCATCAAAATCAAGTTAAAGTCTCCGGCTCTGGTCAGGGCTCTTCCAAGCCTCATCAGACCTCATGTTCTCTTACTTCTATCTTTACGTCTACTGGCCTTCACTGCCTCTCAGTTCTGGGTCTTCCCCCATAATCCTCTCCATTCACTTGAACTTGCCCTTCCCCAATGTTTTCTCCAATGGGACATTTCTACATCCATAGAGCATCTTCCTGCGCCTAACACTGAGCTAGGTGCTGCACATAAAGAGGTAGCTATAAGGTGTTGCTCTCCTGGGAGGATTAAAATTCTAGTACATACAATAAATCAATGAAACGGCTTGCCCCATGTGTAGTTTAGTTACCAAGGTCCAGAGAATGTCCAAAGAGAGAGTGGTTAGTGCTGCATGGCGGTGCCAATAAAGATTTCAGGACAGTGTGGAAGGAGGAATAGGACTCTTCCATGTGAAGAAGGGAGGAGGTGGACCCAGGGTGAGAGGGGCTGGTAAATGCAAAGATCCAAAGCTATGAAACTGCACAGAATGTTCCCAGAATTAAAAAAGATGTTGAGTATCTAGTGTCAAAGCATCACTTTGGATAAAATGTGGATAAAAATGTGACTCACACGAATACATAAAGAGCATATGCCAAACACTTATTAATGAGAAGTGAGGGGAGTGAAGCTAGTTTGCAGAGCATTTGAAGAACAGAAATGTATATAGGCAGGAAAGAAATGATGGAATTAATTTTCTAAGTTAGATGCAAAAATACAGGAAAATAAAATCATAGCTTTGGGGGTTACCTTTTCTACCAGATAGAGATTCCCATAGGGCAATAAACAATAACTTAGGGATAATCCTTTTACCTGAAAAGAAAGAATTTGCATGTATGCTGGACAAAAATCACTTGCAAATTATTAAATTCCTATGAGCATTAACTTGAGTCTAGGTCCCAAGCAGACAAAGGAACATTCCACCAGAAAGTGAGAGAATTAGGCAGGCCATGGGGCGCTTCACAGTGACAGTCATACTTTTGTCTCACTGAAAAGTTCTGGGAAATTTCCTCTTTAATGCAAAGGATGGATTAGAAGCCAGGAAGAGGGTGGCGAAATGGGAGATGCAGACGGAGCAATAGGACAGGGGCCAGATCATGGAAGGCATTGGTGTTTGGGCTCTCGACTGGAGGGATATGGAGCCACTGAGTAATTTTTAAGATGCATACGATGCCGAGATTGGAACTATCCTGACATCCCCTGCAGAATGAGCCAAATGGGTGGCAATCTATTTGTAGCACAGATGAGAGGTTAGCAGGACCTGAATTAAAGCAGCATTGAGTGAACAAAATGTCCAGTGGCAGTTTATTTTGCCATTTTGATACCATAGACAGAGTCTTCTTAAATAATCTTCATATACTCATCTATTTTATGAAAAAGTGTTGTAACAACAGCCATCCTCACCCATTCCTGATTCCTTGTCCTATTTTAGTTTTCATTGATTTAATATGAAATTTGAGCACTTTTTCATGTTTTTATCTACTTGTATTTATCCTTTTTTTTCTATTTGTTTTTTCTTATTTTTAAGAGCTTTGTAAGTTACTGCACTTTTATATTTTCTCATAAGTTATAAGTTCTCCCTCCCTCAGATTTGAATTTGCCTTTTTATGTCATGTGGTATTATTGACAAACGAATGATTTATTGTATGTATTTTAAACTACTGATGTATTCCTTCGTAATTACTTTCACTGGTCTGCGTAGGAAGTTTTTACACTTCAGGAAGTCACATACATATATTATCTATAGTGTTCTGTTCTCAATTTTGCCAGTCACTTCTTTCTTACTATTTATTTTGAGGTGTTTAAAAAGTTACTGAGTTTTCTAAACATTGTTAATTATATCATTTACCTTTTATGGGTTAATTTGTAATATATATATATATATATTAAATTCTCATATTGGCTAGTATCTGTTTCTTGACTGTTCAATTTGTTCCATTGATCCCTCTATATACAGGTGTGGGCAAAAGTAGGTTTACATTAGTTTGTATGGAAAATAATACAATTTACAAATAATATAAGAATAAACTGCATGGTGATGAAAAAGATAAAAGGAGAAAAAAAGAACTATTTCACATACAACCGTAAATCTACTTTTGCCAATTCCTGTATTTATGTCTATTCCCATTCTTAAAGTGCCTGTTCTTCTTCATTAATCTTTTACAAATTTTCTTGTATGTACTTTAAACTACTGAGCTATTACTTTGTAATTACTTTCACTAGTCTGCTTAGGAAGGAAGCTCTCATTCTCATTAAGTTCAACTGAAAAGCCTTCATTATAAATGGTGTCTTTGTTCTTGATTAAAGGTTTTCTATAGGGAACTGCCTCTACTATGCCCTGAAAATCTCTTCTAACACATACTTACAGAGCACCTATTATGTACCAGGTACTGTGCTAAGTGCTTGGGATATGAATGAAAATGAAACAGGAAAGTCATAGTTCTCCCAACCTAAAGAAAGTTAAAGAACTGCAACACAACCATGCAGGACACAAAATGGTCTGAATTGGTCTTGGGAATTGAGTGTATTATGGTACACTGATCATTACAATGGCAGAGGGATAAGTTGGGACAGTAATAAAGTTTCTATAATATTGAAAGAATTATCTATAAAATCTTTTCCCAATAACCTTCTCTGGGTCAATCTTGAGATGGAGAATGGTCTAGTTCAAGATACTGGCAAATGTCATGAGGGCAAAGAAAAAACACAATTAGCTTTCTCTGTCTCTCTCCCCTCCCCCCAGAGCACACCCACTAGAATCTTTGAGTGTACTTTCCTAAGCTCCAAGGCCCTTGTTTTGCCTCTGTAACATGTTTCCTAAGCCCATTTTCTAAGGCTCACTTTTACTACCTCTAACTTTCTAAATAAACTTTGTCTTTAAAAAAAAGCATTAAAGCCCTAGCTGGTTTGGCTCAGTGGATACAGCATTGGCCTGTGGACTGAAGGGTCCCGGATTTGATTCCGGTCAAGGGCACATGCACAGGTTGCGGAATCGATCCCCAGTATGGGGTGTGCAGGAGGCAGCTGATCAATGATTCTCTCATCATTGATGTTTCTATTTCTCTCTCTCCCTTCCTCTCTGAAATCAATAAAAAACATATATTTTTAAAAAGCATTAAATTCTGCAACTCCCAGTGATCTTCCCATACTCTACATTTCCCTGGGACCCAAAGAGACCACAGCACAAGGTAGAAAGGAGACATTCAGGAGGCTGATTGTCCTTTTACAGGAATTATAGAGGTGGACTAGCCAGTAGTCAGGGACAATGCAAAGAAGAACCCTGCAGAAGATGTGGACCTGCAGCCCCTCCTCTTTGGGTTGTGGGACATTAATTAATTAGTGTGGGACATTAATTTTAAAAAGTAGCTGTTCCAGCCCAGCTGGTGTGGCTCAATGGTTGAGTGTCGACCTATGAACCAGGGTGTCATGGTTCCATTCCAGGTCAGGGCACATGCTCGGGTTGCGGGCTCAATCCCGTGTGCAACGTGCAGGAGGCAGCCGATGGATGATTCTCTCTTATCATTGATGTTTCTATCTCTCTTTTCCTCTCTGAAATCAATAAAAATATATTTTTTAAAAAGAGCCACTGTTCCAGGTAGTGATGGAAGCAGGAAAGAAACGGTATTATTGAAGATATTTTCGTCAACTTAAGAAAATAAAACTCTCAGATAAAACATAAAACTTAATGAGTTTTAAATAGATGGCACATTCCTGCTTTTTTACTGTCTTAACATAATTCTTGCCTCTCTTCAGGCAATTCCCATAAATGTATATGGAAGCAGGAAATCGAACAGCTACTTCAAAATTCATTCTCCTGGGACTTTCAGAAGATGTGGACCTGCAGCCCCTCCTCTTTGGGTTGTTCCTTTACATGTACCTAGTCTGTGTTGTAGGAAACCTGCTCATCATCCTGGCTATCAGCTCTGACTCCCACCTGCACACGCCCATGTACTTCTTCCTCTCCAACCTGTCCTTCACTGACATCTGTTTCACGACCACCACCGTCCCGAAAATGCTGGTGAACATCCAGACACAGAGCAAAGACATCATGTATGAAGGCTGCCTCACCCAGATGTATTTCTTCATGCTTTTTGCTGGGCTAGATGATTTGCTACTCACAGTGATGGCCTATGACCGGTTTGTGGCCATCTGTCACCCCTTGCACTACACGGTCATCATGAACCCTCGCCTTTGTAGTACCCTGCTTCTGCTTTCTTGGTTAATCTGCCTAACCTATTCTTTGTTGCAAAGTCTGATGGTATTAAGGGTATCCTTTTGCAAAGAGACGGAAATCCCTCACTTTTTCTGTGAACTTGCTCAGATCCTCAAGCTTGCCTGCTCTGACACCCTTGCCAACAACATCCTACAATATTTTGTAACTAGCCTGCTGGGTGTTATTCCCTTGACTGGGATTCTTTTTTCTTATTCTAGAATTGTCTCCTCCATAATGGGCATTTCATCTATTAGAGGTAAGTATAAAGCCTTTTCCACCTGTGGGTCTCACCTCTCAGTTGTCTCCTTGTTTTATGGTGCCGGCCTTGGGGTCTATCTCACATCGGGAACAAAACAACCCTCCAGAACGGGTTCAGTAGCCTCAGTGATGTACACGGTGGTCACCCCCATGCTGAACCCCTTCATCTACAGTCTGAGGAACAGGGACATAAAAAAGGCTCTGAGGAGACTTTTCAGCAGAGCATAATCTTGGTGAGATCACGCAAGTTAAGGACAACAGAGATCCAAAGTGCTGATAATTAGTATTCCTAAATATGTAGTCTGAAGACATAGAGAAGAAATATTACCATGACATACTAGCAGATATTCCTGACCAAAGACGAACTTGAAGTAGCACACCCAAAGGCTCACCATCTACCAAGGAAAAAGAATGGCCAACCAATTACAGCATGGATGGAAATGGAAAGCATTATGCTAAGTGAAATAAGCCAGTCAATGAAAGAAAAATACCACACGATCTCACTCATTTATGGATAATTAAGACCATTATAACCTGATGAGCAAAAATAGATACGGAGGCAGAGCAACATCAAACAGACTGTCAAACTACAGCGGGAAGGCTGGGGAGGGTTGGGGGGTGGGGGTGGGGGGTAAGAGATCAACCAAAGGACTTGTATGCATGCATATAAGCATAACCAATGAACACAAGACACTGGGGGGCATGGGAGGCTAGGGGAGGGTCAAGGGGAGAAAAAAAAAGGAGACATATATAATACTTTAAGCAATAAAAAATAAAAAATAAAAAAAAGAATGGCCAACCAATTACTACACCTCTTGTGGAAATAAACTATTTCCAGAACACAGACTCCTGTCCTGATTAGTGTGGCTCGGTTAATGGGAGCGTTGTCCCATGCACCAAAAGGTGTAGGGTTCAATTCCCAGTCAGGACACATACTCAGTTTGTAGGTTCAATCCCCACTCTGGGGCAACTAATTGATTTCTCTCTCCGCCCCCCCCCCACGCCCCCACCATCTCTCTCTCTCTCTCCTTGCCTCTCTCAAAAATCAATAAAAAGAATGCAGATTCCTGCAAGCATCAAAGGAGGAGAAAGCAAGTCAAGGAATGCAGCAGGGGAGAAGAATGACAACAAATGTCTACACATTAACTCATCTTTACCCCTCTGTTATGTTCTAGCTAAAACAAATCACCATACCCACTGGGCCATGTTTTCCTTGGTCTGTCTGGAACTGCTATCTGAACTATCTCATACTGACCTGTGACCTCATAAAATTTTACTTAGTGTATCTTGCCTGTGGTGGCCACTGACCTATACTGAGGACTTTAATAAGAAACTTCTTTGTAGTGTCTACTGTAAAAGAAAATTCTGATTTTTGTTGATCCATGAGCCAGCAGATCTGAAATAAAGAGTCCAAAGCAATTCACTTTCTGCCTTCCTTGCCTGGATCATGCTTCACCAAATATGCTCATGCCTGGCTTTCTCTCACAAGTTAGGCTTCAAGTCAAAACTGTCCACTCTCACACAGACAATAGGGTGGTGGAGGCCTGGGGTGGGGGATGTTATAAGGGGTCAACGGGAGCAAAAAGGGGATCTATGTAGTACTTTCAACAATAAAGATTTAAAAACAAAACAAAAAACTATCCACTCTTCAGAGGCCTACCCTGGCCACCATCCTCTTACTCATTCCAGTTTTCATAGCACTTATATATTGAGGGGCAGCATAGCATAGTGACTAAGAGGGCTCTGGGCTCACATATTTTCATCATTCACTAACAAGTGGTGTAATCTTGCTCAAGTTACTTCTTTCTGCCTCCATACCCTCACCCATAATAATAGGGATGACAATACATTTCCTAGAGTTCTGGCAGGAATTAAATGTTACACATAAGGGAGCTCAGAACAGTGTCTGACACAAGCACTCAGTAATTGTTAGCCACCATAAGATCCATGAGGACCACCAAGGAGGTCTATGTTGACCACACAAAGGTGCAGAGATTATAAACAGCCAGCCAGGGACTCTTCTCTGCCTTAAATTCTATTAACTACTATAGCTTGCACTACCGTGTGTGTGTGTGTGTGTGTGTGTGTGTGTGTGTGTGTGGTGGGGGGGGGAGGGGAAGTGGAGGGGGGACAAGGGGGCACACAGTGCATGAGAGGGATCCAGTATCAGCAGAACAGTTAGAAAAACTGGCTGGAGTTTATCAGGCCATGGGTTTAGATGGGATTGATTGAATACATCTCCAGAACTCTGACTTAAAGCACCAAGAAAGCCACAAAGGCAAGCCTCAATCCTAAGAGCACCACATGCTGGTCAGAGACTGGACCTAGAGACTAAGGATTAGACCAGGAAATGGCCCCAGACAAGGACTCCCTACAACAGGGAACTGGGAAAACAAAGCATCTTTTATACTGGTTCAGCTCCATTGGGAGAATCTCTTAAACTGAGCAAAAATTAAAAAACTTAAATATCTGTCTTGGGTTGTCTTGATGCCTGTGGAACCCTCTTGGTCATTGGATTCAGACTCCAATGTTTGAATCCTCACTTTACCATTTATTAGGACACTGACTATCTCTAAGCAGCCTCAGATCCCCCCTCCCTCCCTCCCTTTATTCTCATCCAAGGATATTTTCTCCATTTTTCTTTTTTTGAGAAAGAGCAGAGGGAGAGAGACAGAGAGAGACATCAATGTGAGAGAGACACATTGATTAGTTGCGTCCCCCCACCTCCTGATTAGCTGGGAATCAAGCCTGCAACTGAGGTACCTGCCCTTAACTGGAATCGAACTAGGACACTTCAGTCCACAGGCTGACGCTCTACCCACTGTGCCAAACCAGCTAGGATGCAGCCTCAGGTTCCTTATGTGTAAATAGTTGTTGGGGTGATGGCAGAAAATTATTATTAAGTGTCTAATATACAAAATCTCAAAAAGTAGTGGACATCGTATTTATGAACACTGCATTTATTTGTGATCCCATCTTATGCCAAAAAGAGGTAGACCTATTGTCAGGATGCTACAAAAAAGAATCACTTTATTCAGTGCAAGGTCTTACTACCAGCCGTTCTACCAAGCACCTGGTCCTGGTGCCTTGGGCAGGTTAGATGAAGCCAAGAGCATAGGACCATACTAATGAGCCTAGAGCACTATCTGATTTGTCCTCCATCTTTCAATTAGTTCCTGGTAGGGAGTATTATTCTATCACTGTTTTTCAATTTGGGTATTGTTAACATTTGGGGCCAGATAATTCTTAATGGGGGGGGGGGGGTTGTCCTATGCATAGTAGTAGAAAATTTAGCAGCATCCAAGGCCTTATACACTAGACGCCAGTGGCTTCCCCCACCCTCACGCCCCAGTCTTAACACTTAAAAATGCCTCCAGCCTTAACTGGTTTGGCTCAGTGGATAGAGCATTGGCCTGTGGACTGAAAGGTCCCAGGTTCGACTCCAGCCAAGGACATGTACCTTGGTTGCGGGCACATCCCCGGTAGGAGGTGTGCAAGAGGCAGCTGATCAATGTTTCTCTCTCAACGATGTTTCTAACTCTCTATCCCTCTCCTTTCCTCTCTGTGAAAAATCAATAAAATATATTTTTAAAAAAATGTCTCCAGACATTGCCAAATGCCCCTAAGGGGAAAACCACTGCTGGATGAGAACCACTGATCTACCATAACTCTGAAGACTCAAGGAAAGGAAAGTGCAGCCCCTCTGTTCAAACTGAGGGACAAGATAAGTCACTTTCAAGGCTATCGTCTTGCATATACCGCCTGCTGTTTTCCCAACTCAGGGATAATTAGTAGAAAGTGCCCTTCTTCATTCCCCTTCAAACAAGCCTCTTCATAACTTCTGCTCTAAGCATGTTTTACAGTTGTGGGGAAAATACCAGTAAGACACCTCCCTAGGACATCTGCCCTGCCCCGACTGTCTCCTGAAGAACAAACTACAACCCCCCCACACCCCCACCTGATGTTTGCTCAATTTCAGCCCTCAAATCCTCCTCTCACCCTTGTTGCTTAGCAATAACCAGGGCTTAAAAGGGGAAGCCGCTTTTTTGTTTCTTGCCCTTGTATTGATTGGCAATGCACCCTATCTGCATCTCTTCTTTTAGTTGTGAATTCTTTCACAGCCTGCATCACTGGCCCAAACCCTAACATTTATTATATGTCCATTTTAACTATATAAAGCTATTCCCTCTACACTGGACACTTACCATCCAAACAGTGGCCTTGTGGTGCCTGCAAAAATAGCTACCACTTATTCACTTTCCTGTGCCTACGCCCTTTCTGGATAACTCTGAATACCTTTCCACTCTGGGGTTATCCATGTGACTGCGCTGAGCATCAGGGTACAAGGTGAACATGACACAAGCAGGAACTTGACAAACATGTAAACAGTGGCGCCTGAGCTGTCCTGGATCTTCCAGCAGCATGCATACAGGCCCCACCTAGATAGTTGCAGGATTGACCTCAGTGAAGAGCAAGTAACCCCCAAGCCAAACTGGCACTTGATTAAGCCCAGCTAAGCACAACCCAAATTGTCAGCCAACACAACTGTTAACTAAAGAAAGTGAGCTATATTAAAGCACTGTGCTTTGGGCAGGTCACTATGCAGAAATATAAACAGACCCCTTTATTCTCTTCTACTATGGGGTACAGGTCACTTCTCAACTGAAAATCTCTATTGTCAATGGATTTCCATCAACTTTTAATTAACATTTAAATTGAGAGTGGTATATAGTTAATGTATGTTTGTGTGTGTGTGTGTGTGTGTGTGTGTGTGTGTGTGTGTGTTATTATCTATCTCATTTTACCTCTCCAGCTTTATCTCCTACTTCAAAGATTGTCCTTTTCCATGTCAGAGAACGTGATGTGTTTTTGCCATGCCTTAGGCTAAGGATTGGCATACTCATTCAACATGATACATAAGCCATCCACACTTGGCTTGCTGCACCTCCTCCCTGTGGCTTTCCCTGACCACTCCACACGCAGCACCCACTCATGGGGACTTCCTGGATGGACTATCTTATTTATTGTTTATGTCTGTCTCACCTTGACCATTATTCCTTTAAGGACAATAGTATGTCTTACTGTCTTTCTTTCCAAAGCCTAATTACGTGTTAGACACTTAACTGATAATTCACTGGTTCTCCAGAGGGAACAATCCTGAGTGAATTGGTGTTACCCAAACATTACACAAGGCAGAGCTGCTTACTACTGAGAAGCCCCAAGAATTAGAAGCCATAATGAGGCAACACTAAGTAAGAGTATAATTAGAAGTCCCCTCCAGAGAGACTGAGCAAGATTATGATGTCTGTCCCAAGAACTAGCAGGCAGTGCAATGAGATTCAAGAGCTCTGGGACACTTAGGTGGAGATGGGAATTGAGTTTCCTCCTGTACTAATTAATGTGATAGAGAGACTGGGCACAGAGGGAGTAATTACATTGGATTCCAAGGCTCCCAATTAAAGAAATAGCCCCATTTTACTCAATGGTGAGAGAAGTGCTCTATTCCCCTTAGGCCTGGCATCTAGGGTATACACATTTACTTTTTCCAAACTAGGCAAGAGCCGGGCAATGATTGCTATTTCTTCACTAATGAGTATGGGAAACTATTGAGCAAGGCCTATGCAACATTCAGCACCTTCATTCAAGGATGAGAAAGTGCCCCCACCACTCACCCAAAGACCACACACAAGCATTCCAAGGGAAAAGGCAGGGTGCAGAGAGTTCAAAAAGGCAGGTGTAAGATATTAATGCTTAAATGTATTCATGTGACCTGTGACCATGTGCCCCCCGCATCAGGCACCATCAGCTCAACTGATTCATCAGTTGATACAGACATGAAAGGCAGAGCAGTCAAGAAGGGAATCTGGGTCTGAACAGAGTAAGCACTTTGACAAAGAGTCCCAGTTTCTAGCTGATAAGCTGACTCTTCCCGCCTGTCTGTTACAGATGAATGATCACCTTATTGTGGTGTGTGGAAGACTGTAGTTAATCTATGTAAACAAAATATTTAAATCTGACATCCTATGTGAGGTGGGGAAGGTAGTTTTTCAAAATTATGAAAAACATTAAGTCAAAACAATTGTCAAGGGTCTGAGTCTGGAACTTGTCTTTAGGAAGCAGATTTATTTATTTAGATTCCCAAGGAGTAATTGGGTAGGCTAGAAAAAAATCAGCTTTTATTGTGAATTCAGGAACATAGCAGTAGGCTAGTTAAAGACATAACAGAGCTTGCGTTGCTTACACTAAAGGGCGAGAAGATTTGTCTAAGCTCCTGTATAATGGGAATACAGTTGGAAAAAAAATTGCTAGTCTTAGCCTCTATTTAAGGAGTCTATAGAAGAACCCAAAAAAACCAGGGGAGACAAAAATAAGGACACTAGAGAAAGCTTTAATCTCTGACACAGTAGCTACAGCAACCAGTAAACAGACTAACATTTAGCAAGAAAAAACACACACTAAAGGCCTGCTACTTGCTGTTCCTTTTACCTAACACATGTCAAGCTTTCAACAAAAAACTGCAAGGCATGTTAAAAAGTGAGGAAAAAAATAAGTCTAAAATGAGAAGGCAAGCAACAGAACCAGACTTGGGTATGGCAGAGATTTTGGAATTTGAGATGGGGAATTTAAAATAACGATAGGCAATATGTTAAGGGTTCTAATAGAAAAAGTGAACATGCAAAAACAAATGGGTAACGTAAGCAAAGAGAAATTCTAAGAAAGAATCAAAAGGGAATGTCAGAAATAAAAAATGTCCAAATGAAAATACAAGGAGAGAAAAGAATGAACGGTATATCTGAGAACTGTGGGGGCAATTACAAAAGGTGTAACATGTGTAATGGGAATAACTAGGAGAAGAATGAGAGAAAGGACCAGAATATATGAAGTAATAATGAATGAGAATTTTCCAAAATTAATTATAAACACCAAACCACAGATCCAGGAAGCTAAGAGATCAACAAGCAGAATCAATACCAAAGAAAATTTACATTGAGGCATATTATATTTAAATTGCAGAAAATCAACATATAAATACATCTAGAATTTATTAACAAAAACAAAAACAAAAGGCTCTTCTATCTGGAAATTTAAAAACCTCTTATTACCTCCTGAGCAAAAGGAGAAATACGCACTGAAATTACAGAATTTTAAAGAAATAATTTTTTCCAAGACATATGCTCTAATCTATGGAATGCATTTTAAAGCAGTGAACAAAGGAAAATTCACTGCAGAAAACACTTGTCAATAAAAGATTAAGAATCAATTACCAGTTTTAAAAAAAAATAAACCAAAAGAAAGCATAAAGAAAAAACGGAGATAAAAGCAGAAATTAATGAGGAAGGTGCTGAGCACTGAGAAGCCACTTGCCAGACTTGTGGCTCTGTTACCCTACCATGACACCTCCCTTCATGGAAGTTCCTCAGACCTGCCCCAGCCTTACTGTTTATATCAACAACCTCAATGAGAAGATCAAGAAGGATGAGCTGAAGAAGTCCTTGTACGCTATCTTCTCCCAATTTGGCCAGATTCTGAATATCCTGTCACAGAGCCTGAAGGTAAGGGCCAGGCCCTTGTCAAGTTCTAAAAGCACAGCAACACCAGGGCCCTGCGCTCCATGCAGGTTTCCCTTTCTACAACAAACCATGCGCCTCCGTATGCCGACTTGGATATCATTGCCAAGATGAAGGCCGCCTGTGTGGAGCAGGACTAGAAGCGGGAGAAGAGGAAACACAAGAGCCAGGAGACCCCAGCTGCCAAGAAAGTGGCACAAGGTAGGGCAGTCAGTCTCATCGTGGGGGCTGTCACAGGGCCTGTCCTGGGCATGGGGCCATGACTCAGGTGCCCGCATCGTGCACACATTTGGGACCAGCCTCCCTACATGCTGTTCCCTGGCATGATCCCATCTCCAGGTCTCCAACATGGCCAGATCCCACTGGGAGCCACTGCCCCCGCAGCGTATGCCAGGTCAGATGCCCCCTACCCAGCCTCTTGCAGAAAACCCACTAAATCACAACTTGTTCCTCAGCAACCTGCCAGAGACCAACAAGTTCATGCTGTCCATGTTTTTCAACCAGTTCTCTGTCTTCAAGGTCTGGCTGGTCCTAGGGCAGCATGACATGGCCTTTGTGGAGTCTGACAATAGGGTACAGGCAGGGGCCCTTTGCGACTTCCTAGATGGGTTCAAGATCATCCAGAACTACCCTGCAAAGATCTCCTTTGTCAAGAAGTAGCGCCTTTTCCCCATGCCTGTCCATACCTCGTTGGGGACTCCCTCTTCCCCTTGGTTCAGCCCCCTGGAGGTAAGTTCCCCTCAGGAGCCTTCTTAGAGCTGTATATGTGAGTGGTCACACAGCATTGTACCTTATCTGTCCCCAGACATTGCACCTGGTGCTGTTAAGCTGAAATTAAGGTATTTTTGGTTTGTTTTTGTTTGAAAACAAAAACAAAAACACAATTAATGAGGAAAACAGACAAGCAATCAATCTAACTAGTCAAAATTCCATTTTTTTAAACAAATAAACCACTCATTTGATTGAGAAAAAGGAAAGGCAAATATAGGGGGGAAAAAAAACAGGTGATGACACACAGACTCAGAAAACATTTTTTAAATCATAAGATGACTTTGCTGACCTCTACACTAGATGAATTAGGCAATTTCCTAGGAAAATACAGATTACCAACACTGACATCATTCAAGTTTGAAAGCTTCAAACAGAGCAATGTCCATAAAAGAAACAAAGTTCCTAAGGAAATATCCCACTAGAAAAGCACTTGGCCAGGATGGTTTCACAGTGAGTTCTACCAAATCTTCCAAAACCACCGAGTACTAACGCTGTATAAACTATTCCAGAGCATTGAAAAGGAAAGAAATCTTACTATATCTTCTTATGAAGGAAGTATAATACAAATACCTAAATCAGATAAAGACAGTACAAAGCAAACTATGGACCAATTATCATACATGAAAATCAATAAATTCTAAACAAAATACTAACAGATTCCAAAACCACATTAAGAAAATAATACACCATGACCAAGTGAAATTCATTCAGAATACAAGACTTTTTGAATGCTGAGAAATTTATTAATATCATATACTAGTATTAATAAATCAGAAAAACTTTGACAAAATTTGGTAAACTTCCAAAAGTATAATGTACCTTCTAAATATGATAAAATATTTACTCTAAAACATTAACTTAATTAATGAAAAAACAAAAGGAACCTTACCCCTAGAACAAGGCAAGAATGCCCACTATTTCTGCTACTGCTTATCACTGCACTAGAGGCATTAGCCAATGCAATTAGACAAACAAAAACAATCAGAGGCATAAGAATTGGTAAACAAGTAAAGCTATCATAATTTATAGATGACACAGTATTATGCCTGGAAAACTCCAAAAGAGCAATAATAAAACTTAAAAAGTAAAAAAATTCAGTCAAACAGCAAGTTATAAAATTAAGATACAAAATCAGCAGCTTTCATATATAGAAACTATGAAGTCATAATGGCATAGAAAAATCTCATTTAAATAAAGAATTAAATATTTAGGGAAACAACAAAAATTTGTTATAAGAAAAACTTGTGCAAGGAAAATTTTTAAACATCCTGATAAACACTAAAGTAGATTTTTTAAAACATTCCTGACAAACACTAAAGTAAACTTAAATGAAAAGACATCCCCTTGTTCTTGGATAAGACGATTTAACAATATAGAGATGTTAGTTCTCTCCAAGTGAACTTACAAATTCAAGGCAATGCCAATAAAAATACCAACAAGCTAATTTTATGGAGTTGGATAATAGGAAAGTGCATATACAAAAGGGCAAGAATACCTAGGGAAACACTGAAAAAGAAAAACCGTGAGGGGGAAACCAGTTCACATAGACATTAAAACTTATTATAAAACTTCTTATAACTTAAACATTGTGGCAAAAAAAATAAAGTTCAGAATTAGGCTAAAAACACATAAAACTCAGTATATGACAAAGGTGGTATCTCAAAAAAAGTACATGGGGTAAAGATGTACTTTTAAAATAAATGATCTGGGTCAATGTGGGAAAAATACACAAAAAACAATTCTACGTGAACTGTAGATCTAAATGTGCATATTGAAACAATAGGACTTGTAGAAAAAAATGTAGAATATCTTCTTGCCTTCGGGGTGGGCAAATACTCAGGAACAGAAGAGCACTGTTCATAAAGATTAGATGACTTTAAAATTAATTCATTTCATAAAAAAATACCAGTTAAAACATTGAAGAGACAAGCCACAAAGTTGGAGAATTTAGTCTGGAAGTGAATTCAGGGCTAGTATAGACACCTAAAGAAGCCCCTGGGGAGGCCAGAAACAAGAAAAAGGCAGGTAATTCAATAAAATAGCTTCTTGGAAAGCAAATTTGCACAACCACTTTGGAAAATTGGCATCATCTATGAAAAGTGAACATATGCATTCCATATGACCAGCAATTTCAATACAGGGTACACACCCAAGGGAAATACATACACTGTGCACTATCAGAAATATTAAATATGCTCATCGCAGCATTATTCATAAAGTCCCAAGCTGAAAATTTAAAATGTCTGCCCATCAACACAAAGTGCTTAAACAAATTGTGGGATATTCAAAACAAGGGAACACAATAAAATGTACTAGCTAGAAATACTCAAAACGATATGCATCCATTTCACAAAAACATTAGGGAAAATTAAGATAGATACAAAAGAACATATACTATATGGTTCCACTTGTATAGGGGTAAGAAACAAAAACCCCAAGCCATATTGTCAGTCAGAATATTGGTCACCTACGGAGAGCAGGGAAGGGTTTGTCAATTGAAAGAGGCAAGAAGGGGTATTGAGAATGCTGGTAGTACTTTTTCTTGCCTGATTATATGGATGTGTTCATATATTATGGATACGTGATAATTTAGCTGTTGTACATGTACAAATTAAGTATTTTTCTGCATTTTAGTAAAACCTGTTTTAAATGTTACCACATATACACAAAGTATCATTATACACGTTAGAAAGGACTTTGGCATTACACTAATAAACAGAACATGCGCAGACCTTATAGCCCAGCAATTTCACACTCCTGGAATAACTCACCAATACTCCAAAAGACCTGTGACAAAATTTCTTAAAGCAGCTTTGCTCGTAACTGAGAAAAGTGAAAATAGTCCAGTAACTAACTGTACATCAGCAAACAGGTAAATAATTTGTGGTATACTAATAGAAAGAATCACAATCTGAAAATGAAAATGAAACTAGGGCTATTGTCATTAATGTGACTCTCAAACCACCACTACCCCTACTAATCTGACCACCATTATATGTAACTTAAATTCTGCAATGGCTTAACAGTTCATACCTTGTCCTTCTATTTAGCCTATCAACCCAGAAGCCACTGTGATCCTTTAAAATTGGACACTTGCCACTCCTCTGTTCAAAGCCCTCCATATTGAGAATGAAGGCAAAGTCCTTCCAGTTAATCCTACAGGATGTCCCCATGATCAGGACCCTGATCTAGCTCTGACCTCATCATCTTCAACAACTCACAAGTTTGACCCACTCCACTCACACTGGCCCCTTGTCCCAAGCACAAAATTTTTTCACGGCCTTTGAACTGCTGTTGAGGGTGCTCCTCCCCACATTACAATACAGCCCACACTTATAGCTCATTTACATCTCTGAGCAAATGTCACCTTACACAAAAGGCTTTCCTTATACACCCCACAGCTCCACTGAATCCCACATTCTCATCATCACATGCTTATTTTTTCCTTCATGCACTGACCACCATCAGAGATAAAATATATTTACTTATTAGGTGCCTCGACCCCAAGTAGAATGTAAGCAACCTGAAGGCAAATATCTTGATTCACTATAGACCAGGGGCATAGAACAAGGCCTGACATAGGAATATAGACTCTGGAATCAGACACCAGGGTTTAAAGACAAGCACTCCTACCTGCTAACAGGTTGGCTTCAGACCAGTCACCTAAACTTCCTTGCCTCAAATTCTCCATGTGCAAAAGAATATTGATGGCACCTGCTTCTCAGCACTCTTTTTTTTAAATATGTCAGTAGTGGAACGATCCACCCTTTTTACTTTCAAAGTGTGAACAGAAAGCTACTATATTTCTCTAGGACATTTACAAAAAGGTTTCTTCACCTTAAGAAGAAACCGAATAAAGTAAATGTCCACTTAGCACTTCTGTGAAAACAAATACAGTTCTTCAATAAAGAAGAAAGGAAAATAGATGTTTAAATAGATCAAAGATATGAAATGCAATTTTAAAATTTGGCTTGAAGAATTTAAAAATCCATATCCAACAGTTAAAAGCATAAGCAGATTATACCCATGTGTGTAGCCATTACAAAAACTCACTTGTGGACCCCACATGGTCTCTATCACAGGTGAATGGGTTAGACAGCATCTAGCTGGATGAGGCAGAACCCTCCCTCTGCCAATAAAAAAACTAATAGAAAAAAAAATGAATATCCAAAGCAGCTTAAACCAATAATCAGTTTTATTTTTCCACATAATAGGAAGTCTGGAAGTGAATTCAGGGCTAGTATAGACACCTAAAGAAGTCCCTGGGGAGGCCAGAATCCTTTGTGAATTTTCTGCAGGATCCTTTTTAGCCTGTGCCTTGCATCCTCATGGTCATAAGATGGATCTTTTAACACAAGGTACTGGATCACTTTGCTTGGTGAGAAGTGGGGGAGAGACAAAAATAAAAAAACAAGTGGAGAAGAATCCAGGTAAGAATGGCCCTTTTTTCAGGAGTCTTCTCAAAGCCCGTATATTAACATCTGCTTATTTGATAATGGACAGGCTGTGGAACATGGACTGTATGAATTGTAAGGAAACTTGTAAGAGATTTTAAAAATAATACACCTTACTAATCTGACAAAAATTGAGTTTTCTTGATATGGAAGATGAGACACTAGGGAAGCAACTAGAAGTATATGCCACTGTTGACTGGAACATCCCAAAGGACTCATCTGATGAAGACATCATAGTCTGATCACAATGCATTTGATTTAGATACTCAAACAGGCACTAAAAATACCCATGGTGCCCTAACTGGTTTGGCTCAGTGGATAGAGCATCGGCCTGCAGACTCAAGGGTCCCAGGTTCGATTCTGGTCAAGGGCATGTACCTTGGTTGCGGGCACATCCCCAGTGGAGAGTGTGCAGGAGGCAGCTGATCGATGTTTCTCTCTCATCGATGTTTCTAACTCTCTATCCCTCTCCCTTCCTATCTGTAAAAAATCAATAAAATATATTAAAAAAAATACCCACAGTTCACAGTAACTAAGATTCTACAGAGTCTATTGGTCAAGTAAATCATCCAAAAGGAAGTTAACACATTCTTAACAGTGAAATTATAATTAAAATACTACACACAAATATATTGTGATGTAAGGGTAATTCCATAACCTTAAAGACTAAAAATTTATGAGCTAGTGTCTATTTTCATGATGAAATACATCAAATGCAATTTCACACTCACTAGAAAATTCCTTAGAGGTGTGAATGAATTCTCATAAGCAACGTGAGGGGGCTGTGGTTGAAATCATTTCCACATAGGGATTGCCGGCAGTGTGGGTTCTTGCATTTCTTTAAAGAATTAATTACATTGGTTATATTTTTGAAGTGTTAAATAGAAATTCACCTACCATGAGTACTAGGACTCAAGTTTCATAAAAATTGAGGAGCTGTTCTAGGACAAGGTTTCTCAACCTTGACAATATTAACATTTTGGGGCACATATATCTTTTTTCTGGGGAGCTCCTCTGCATTGTAGTCTATTTAGCAATATCCTTGATGTCTTCCAACTATATGAAGGTAATGCCTTCCCGTTTTAACAACCAAAAATGTCGCCAGAAATTGCCAAATGTCTCCTGGGGAGCATATCCACTCCCTGGTAATAACCACTGCTCTGCAACAGGAATTGGCAATTTTTTTTCTGTGAAGGGCCAGACAATGAGTATTTTAGTCTTTGTGGGCCACACAGTCTGTCACATATTTTCTTCCTTAAAAATGTAAACTATTCTTAGCTTGAGAACCGTACATAGACAGCTGGCTGTAGTTTCCTGACCCATTACCAACTTTTCCATGTTTCCCTAGTGTGCTTACTTTACTTGTAGGCTCAGAAGGTGCCAGGTGGTACAACAGTAATTTTAACATTAAGTACCAGGCTACGGTTTCTCTTTCTAAGCTGTCACATTTGTTAAGACTTAAATGTACACTGATGGCTTTTCCACACCACAGAGACACATTTTCTCCCCCAGTATTAATTCTCAGAGATGAGAAAAAAACTTGTCTTTTCAATCATTACACAAACTGTTTCTCTTTCAAGTTACATGTATTGCCTTGTGCTCAGTAAGACGAATAAAGGCTTTCCTGCCTTCCTGAAACTTAAAAGGTTTCCTTCCAGTCTGAGCTCTTGTGTTTCTTAAAGAAGGTGTTATCATTGGAGCCTCTTCCACACTGATGACACTATGAGTTTTTCTCCCCGGTGAGTTTTAACATGACTCCGAAGAGATGAGTGATCACTGAAGGCTTTTCCACAAGCCAAGCATTCATAGGGCTTCTCCCCAGTGTGTATTCTCCTGTGAACATTAAGGTTTGAGCCTATGCTGAAGGCTTTCCCACAGTGATCACACTCATAAGGCTTCTCTCCTGTGTGACTTCTCATGTGTGTCTTAAGAGTTGACTGGTTTCTGAAGGTTTTCCCACACTGCCTACATTCAACACGTTTCTTTACAAGATGAATGCTCATGTGCCTCCTCCGGGATAAATAATCACCAAAGACTTTCCCACAGGCAGCACATTCATAGCGTCTCTCTTGAGTGTGTATTTTCCTGTGTGCTGTTAGGTTTGAGCTGGCGCTGAAGGCTTTCCCACACAGATCACACCCGTATGGTTTCTCTCCAGTGTGAGAATTCATGTGTGTCTTAAGGATGGACTGGTTTCTGAATGTTTTCCCACACTGCCGACATTCAACGGGTTTCTTTACAATATGAATTCGCATGTGTTTTCTCCGTGATAAGAGATCACCAAAGGATTTCCCGCATTCTTTACATTCATATGTTTTCTCTACCATGTGGTTCTTCTTGTGCAAATTATAGTTAGACTTCCATCGAAAGGCTTTTCCACACTGTGTGCACTCATAGGGTTTCTCTCCAGTGTGATTCCTGACATGCTCTTTGAGATGTGAGGGATGCTGGAAAGCTTTCCCACAGTCTTGACATTCATAGGGTCTCTCTCCAGTGTGTGTTCTTTTGTGTGCAATGAGGTGGCAGCCCCTGCCATATGTCTTCCCACATTCATCACACTTGTAAGGTCTCTCCCCAGTGTGAACTCTCATGTGTATCTTTAGGGAGGAGAGGGTTCGGAATGCATTTCCACATTGACTGCAATCAAAGGGCTTCTCTGTGAGATGAGTTCTTGCATGACTCCTAAGGGCTGAGGGATCACTGAAAGCTTTCCCACAGACATTGCATTCATAGGGTTTCTCCCCAGTGTGTATTCTCCTGTGCCGTGTAAGAGAAGCACTTGTGGTGAAGGCTTTTTGACACTGATGGCATTCATGCATTTTTCTCCCATTGTAAATGCTCACATGTTGCGTTAGATGTGACCTGTTCTTGAAAACCACCCCATAGTCCCGGCGGTGATAGGGCCTCCTGCCAGTGTGTCTTCCCATTTGCTGAGTAAGATGAGCACCCATACTGAAGACTTCAAACAGGTGAGCATATTCAGTGGATTTCTCTCCAAGATGAGTTCTTTCCTGTTGATTTAAAGATGAGTGCTGACTAAGGCATTTCCAATATTCATTTCATTCCTAAGAATTATCCCCACATAAACTGACATAAATTAAAGCACATCATTATGACTATAGATGTCATCATTATGACTACAGATGTAAAAATACTAGTCTTGCCCCTGTGGGCTCTATCAAGTAGAACAGGTGAATGTTATGTATGCCCTAAGGTACCATGTGTGTAACCATAACAAAGCTTTTTACAAAATAGACTTTGTTAACTGTTTAAATCTGAATTGAACTCCAACACTCAATTACCTAAGACATAGCTATAGAAATTTTTACTCATCAGAACTCTAAGTGGAAAGTTTTGGGCTAGTAATTGGTAATATTAGTGTCTCTAACATTGCTTCCTCTTGGGGAATGCCACCTGCCTAGTTCTTGAGCTCCTTTTCTAACTTAAGCTGCCCCACTTATCTCCTAATATGGAAGATCCAGAATTATCCCCCCAAAAATCTTACCATTGTCACACCACTAGGTGTTTCATCCCCAAAAATATCTTCCATGAGAATAGACCACTTGGTTTTAGAAGGAATCTCCCAATCTGAAACAAATTGGAAAAAGATAAATTTACTCTTAAAAGAAAATGGTAGAACGCTGGTGACAAAAATAGGTGATTTAAAAAAAAAAAAAACCAATTCGAAAAAAGGAAAGATGAGGTGAAAAGGAAGAATGCATAGGTAAAAATGACTGAAATATTTGACTGTGTGATATTTGATGACAAGGGGTGGACATTTATGTCAGCACAATAAGAAGTAATTCTTCAAAGACCAACATTAATGAAAGAAAAAATATAATCAGGAATGTTGAATTTAAAAGGATAGAAAAAAGTTCCATGTGGACATGTCAAATTTAAAGGTGAAAGGATAGTGAAACCAAAGAATGTGTCAGAGAATAGAGGAGCAATGAAAGAGAATGAGCATTTTATATATTCCTGGGTGAAATTTCCTAATGGATCCCCCTCCATCCCAATAACTGAGAATAGCCACTACTCAGAAGCACTTATGATGCAGGTCCTTACCGGGACATGTGCCTTGGGGAAATCCACTCTCCTCTGTTCTCAGCTCCTCTTCTTGCTCCAAGTGGAAGATGAGGCTGGGTTTCCCCACCTGACACCCTACTCATGGGGAAAGATACATGTTGAGGGAGGATCGTGCAGAGGACACCTGTTCTGAAGTCAAGAGTTCTGAAGATGGACAAGACTGACTTAGGAGCAGCAAAATGATGGTGACAAATTTCTAAGGGACACAGTGAAAGGCTGTCATAAAAATCAAAACCACAAATACCCACATGTTTTGCCCTTTAATAGATTTCTTAACTTAGAAGTTAAGGATTTCTTAATCAGAAACCTATGCCCAAGCTCAGACACATTTGACAACCTCCAAGGTCAATGCAATAAACAGGTCTTAATATCCATGGGAGACACCAAAGGGTAGGCACCAGGTCACAACTGTGTTCCAAATCCCCACCCTGCTCCTAGGTTACAGCCAACTACTTAAAATTATTTGATTCATAAATGAAGAAGTGATGCCAGTCTTACCCACTGAGGCAAGGTTACTATAGTTCTCCAGCATCACATCTTTGTATAGTTTTCTCTGAGAAGAATCCAACAAGGGCCACTCCTTCTCAGTAAAGTCCACTGCAACATCCTGGAAAGTCACTGAGTCCTGAAACACCACATTTGGGGTCAGTGAGAAAAGAGCTTGTGTTCAAAGATGGCAGAGGCTGAAGACTGGATATGAAAGAGTCAAATCATAGGATTTCAGTATGGGGTTCTGGTGTCTCAAAATGTATTCCAGAAGCCAGTCAGCAGCTGTTCCGTTTTCCTTACGCGGTGATCTTACCCTGTCTTACTGCTTCAAATGCAACTCTGACATGGGATCAAAATCTCTCTCCACTTTTAGCCTGGCCTGAAAACTCAAACCATATTATAAGAGAAACATTTGCTATGTAAGTCACTTTCCCTAAAAACTTTGATACCTCGACAGCCTTGAAACATTATTTGGCTCTGTCTCTTGATCCCTGATCAGGCATCAATTAACCAGAATAAAAATCTAAAAGAATTTCATTATGTGATATTGGGCGTGTCCTCTCCCACCCTCAGGGGCCCAGAGATATTGGCGTACCTGGGAAACAACATTAGTTGGCATATGAGGCTCCAGGCCATTATAAGCAAACAGGTCCATATTCTGGTGACAAGAATGGTCTTTTGAGGCAAGAGGAATTTCTGACTCCTGAATATGGGCAGGTTCCTGGATGGATATAGCTAGAGAAGACAGGATTCATGAGAATAAAAGCTTGCTTGACACTTACAAACTACTAAACTATAAGCGTGTAGTGCACATTCCCCATCAGAATATACACACACCCCACATTCGGTAAGAATCCAGAGCAGCCCTGCTCTACTCAAGGACAGGAAAAAGGGAGGTGGGCCAATATACCTGTAACAAAAGTAATATGTTTTCTCAATTTATGAGTGAAGAAATTAACTCTCTAAGAGATAGAGCTTTGCTCAGATTTATCAAAATAATAACTGAGGCAGTTTAGGGTTACTACCCATACTTGTGTTTTTCTTTTCACACCAATTACACACACTCCCTCTCTCACCCAAACTCACAAAGATCCTGCCTAAATCAGACAGTCACCTCAAGAGGCTCTCCCAGGACTTTGCTCCCACTACTTTCCAGTTGATTCATCCTCCCCTGGCAGCCATCCCTCTGTCCTTGGGAAGTGGAAGTGGCCACTTAAGCTTGAATTCTGAGAGCGTTCTTCACTCCTAGAACTTACCACATGTGGGAGAGAGATCAAGAGCTGCCATCCTGTGAGAATGATAATAAATTTGCCTGGACAACAGGACACTAGCATCAGAAAGCTACTCTCTCGTTCTTATGGGAGTCTTCGAGCAGGCATCTGTAGTAAATGAGAAAAAGATTACTAGGAGAAGTCAAGGCTTTCTATCTCTCCTGCTCATGGGACAATTCTGACTTCTGCTTTCCAGTATTTCTCCTTTTGAGCAGAAAATTCTGTTTGATCCTAAGCCTTTCCCTTGCTTAGGCAAGACCTCCAGGCAATGTGGTGGACAACTCTGACCCCCATGTAATGTGTCAGCAAGTACAACTCTGTTAAACTCCCTCGCTCATTAAACATTTGTGCCCCAGACTTCTGTTCTTCAACTTTGATACATGCTATGGTTTAGGATCATTCTAGTATCCATGAAGATGGTCCACCTAGGACTACATGTTCCAATCTCCAGTGTTATTTGGCCCCCCCACTCCACATCAACATACACAACTGTATGCCAACACACAGGCCTTGTCATCTCTAGTTGCCAGCTTTATCTAACAATGATTCAGAAATCTGCACTTCTACACAACATTCTTCTTGCATGAACTCTTTCACTTTATAGAGGATTCCAGACCACTCATGCTTCTACAATCTTGCTCCCTCACAGCAAATTCCTCTTCTCACTGCTCCACCTATCAAGCCAAGATTTATCACAATCCATCACTTCTACAATCTGTCCAAATTCCTCTGCCTATTATAGCCCTGGCCCCAACCGGTTTGGCTCAGCGGATAGAGTGTTGGCCTGCGGACTGAGGGGTCCTGGGTTCGACTACGGTCAAGGGCACATGCCCAGGTGTAGGCTTGATCCCCAGTGCGGGGCGGGGGGGGGGGGGTGTTAGGAGGCAGCCGATTCATGATTCTCTCTCATCATGGATGTTTCTATCTCTCTCTCCCTCTCCCTTCCTATCTGAAATCAATAAAAATATATTTAAAAAAAAAAAAAACAGCCTGGATGATTCCAACCATCTACCTCATCTCTAAAGATAGTTGGGAAGACTAGTCCACACACAACTGGTCACCTTCAAAACTCAAAGTCGTTAACCCCTAAAGGAGTATACACTAAAGAAAAGGATACTAGGCAATCCAATCTTCCAATATCCCCATAACCATGTAAAAACCTCAACAGTTTTTCTGAATAAAAAACTGTCTTGCCGAAACCGGTTTAGCTCAGTGGATAGAGCGTCGGCCTGCGGACTGAAAGGTCCCAGGTTCGATTCTGGTCAAGGGCATGTACCAGGGTTGCAGGCACATCCCCAGTAGGTGTGCAGGAGGCAGCTGATCGATGTTTCTCTCTCATAGATGTTTCTAACTCTCTATCTCTCTCCCTTCCTCTCTGTAAAAAATCAATAAAATATATTAAAAAAAACTGTCTTACCATTATGCTCTTTCAGCAAATAATCTTATGTTCCTTTCATAGTAATCACAACCAGAAAAAAATGGATCTCAGCAAAGACTAGAAAATGACACAAAAAACAGTTCCATATATGACAACAGAAAATAAAGTATCTCATAATAAATCAAAAGCTGGCCCTGACCAGTTTGGCTCAGTGGATAGAGCGTCAGCCTGCAGACTCAAGGGTCCCGGGTTCGATTTCGGTCAAGGGCATATGCCTCGGTTGCGGGCACATCCCAGTGGGGGATGTGCGGGGGGCAGCTGATCAATGTTTCTTTCTCATCGATGTTTCTGACTCTCTCTCCCTCTCCCTTCCTCTCTGAAATCAATAAAAATATTTTTTAAAATTCTTAAAAAAAAAAAAAAAAGCCTGCCCTGGCCTGTGGCTCAGTTGATTGGGATGTCATCCTATACATCACAAAATTGTGGGTTTGATTTTGACAAGGCACATACCTAGGTTGCGGGTTCAATCCCCAGTGAGGGTGCGTATGGGTGCTAACAGATTGGTGTCTCTAATCACTCCTTTCCTATATCTAAAAATATATCCTTAGAAGAGGATTAAACAAAAAAAATAAACAAACAAAAAAACAACTACAAAGTTTCTATACAGCTAGGGAAACCATCAACAAAATGAAAAGGCAACCTACTGAATGGGAGAAAATATTTGCAAGTCATTCATATCCAAAACATGTAAAGAACTCACACACCTCAACAGCAAAACAACAAACAATCCAAATAAAAAATAGGCAGAAGACCTAAACAGATATTTTTCCAAAGACATACAAATGGCCAGAAGGCACATGAAAAGATGCTTAACATCACCAATCATCCAGGAAATGCTAATCAAAACCGTATACCTGTTAGAATGACTATTATAAAAAAGACAAGAGACAACAAGTGTTGCCCAGAATATAGGGAAAAGGGAACACTTGTGCTCTGTTTGGTGAGAATGTAAACTGGTACAGCAACTATGGAAAACAGTATAAACAGAACTACCATGTGATGCAGCAATCCCACTTCTGGGTATTTACCTAAAAATGAAAACACTAATTTGAAAAGATATCTCCACCTCCATGCTCATTACAGCATTATTTACAATGGCCAAGGCATGGAAACAACCTAAATGTCCACTGACGAATGAATGGACAAAGCAAATGTGAAATAAATATATAGTAGTATATGTGTATATATATACTATACACACATATATAATGGAATTATTATTCAGCTATAAAAAAAATCTTGCCATTTGTGACATAGATGGACCTTGAGGATATTATGCTAAGTGAAATTAAGTCAGACAAAAAAATTCTCACTTATATATAGAAACTTTAAAAAAGCAAAACAAAACAAAAGCCAAGGTCAGAATATGGAGAACACACTGATGGTTGCCTGAGGCAGTGGTGGTGAATAAAATAGGTAAAAGAGGTCAGGGAGCCTGAGGGAGGCAACCAATCCATGAGTCTCTCTCTCTCTCTCTCATCATGTTTCTCTCTCTATCTGTCTCTCCCCCTCCCTTCCACTCTGCCTAGAAATCAATGAAAAAAAATATATACATATATATATACATATACATATACATATCTTTGGGTGAGATTTAACAACAACAACAACAAAAAGAGGGGAAAAAAGAAGTACAAGTTTCCAGTTATAAAATAAGTCATGTGATGTATAGCATGGTGACTATAGTTAATAATACTGTATTGCATACTTAAAAGTAGCTAAAAGTGTGGATCTTGAAAGCTCTGACCACAAGAAACAATTTTTGAAACTATGTATGGTGATGGATATTAATACACATACCTGACAAAAATTTCATATTCAGATTAAAGCACTCCTACAAAACAATAAAAAAAAGGCTAGAACTAAGACACTTCATGAAATGTAATGACAAATATAATAATCACGACAAAGGGTACTCAGCATCATTTGTTATCAGAAAAATGCAAGTTAAAACATCATTAATTTTTCATCAAAACTAATATCATTTCAACCCACCAGAGAGGCCAAAATAAAACATCATAGCATTTCAACCCACCAGAGAGGCCAAAATAAAAGACCATCAGCATAATATCCCAAGAATGTGGCACACACCCTATCCTATATAATAAAAGCCTAATACGCAAATCGACCAAGTGGCGGAACAACCAGCAGAACAACCAATCGCTATAATGCGCACTGACCAACGGGGGGCAGATGCTCAATGCAGGAGCTGCCCCCAGCTTGCAGGCCCCAGGCCAGCCAAGGTGGGTCCCAGCAGAGTCCCCTGATTGCCCTGCTGGTCACCCCGCAGACTGGCCCTGATTGCCGGCCAGGCCTAAGGGCCCTACTTGTGCACGAATTTCGTGCACCGGGCCTCTAATTCTCATATGATGGTGGAAATGTGAAATGGTTCAAACATTTTGCCAGTTTCTTAAATAGTAGGCCTACTATTTGACCAAGTAATTCCATGTCGAGATATTACCCAAGAAACATTCTGATTCGTAACAGCCAAAAAGTGTAAACAATGTAAATATCCATCAACAAGAGAAAAAAACCCAAAATGTAACAAGTACAATGAAATACTCCTCAGCAATAAAAAGAAACTACCGAGACACACAATATATGTTGACAAACAGAAGATAGACACAAGAAATTTTCTGATTCCAATTACATGATGTTCGTGAATAGGCAAAACTTATTTAAGTCAATGGAAGAACTTATTTAAGTCCATGGTAAAAAAAAGTGGTTGCCTTGAAGGAGAACATGAGATGGTATTGGATAGACTGAGGAAAAACTACATGTATTTTTTTAAAAAACATTTTATTGACTTTTTACAGAGAGGAAGGGAGAGGAATAGAGAGTTAGAAACATTGATGAGAGAGAAACATTGATCAGCTGCCTCCTGCATACTTCTGACTGGGGATGTGCCCGCAACCAAGGTACATGCCCTTGACCGGAATCGAACCTGGGACCTTTCAGTCCGCAGGCCGACGCTCTATCCACTGAGCCAAATCGGTTAGGGCTACAGGTATTTTTATTTTTAGTTAGTGGTTATACAATGTACACAACTGTCAAAAAAAATTAATCAAACGGATCACCTAAGATCTGTGCATTTTCTTGTAATCTATACTTTAGAGTTAAAAGAAATTTTTCTTACTTTCTGGTCTCTATACAAAAATTCCTCCCACAACTAACCTACTATCTCTTCCTCTCCTATTACAAACAAGAGATGTCTGCCCTCCCTTCTAAGGCCAACGTCTTCAGAGTAAATATATAAGTAAAATAAATTCAAAATGTTCAAAGAAAAAAGTAGAATAAAAAATACTCAAATCAAAGGAAACTAGAAAAAATAAATGGAAAAAGATAAGGCAAATTCAACAACCAAATATATTAACACATAAAATGTTAATGGACTAAATGCTTCAGCCCAGAGAGTGTGGCTTAGTGATTCCCATGAACCAGGAGGTGATGGTTTGATTTCCGGTCAGGGCCATGCCCAGGTTGCAGGCTCCTTCCCCAGTAGCGGGTGTGCAGGAGGCAGCTGATCAATTGTTCTCTCTCATCATTGATGTTTCTATCTCTCTCTCCCTTTCCCTGTCCCCTCTCTCCTCCTCTCTCTAAAATCAATAAAAATACATTAAAAAATTAAAAAAGAAATGAAAATGCTTCAACTAAAATAGATATTCTCAAAATGGATTCAAAGGAATTCAGTTATATGCTGTGTCTAAGAGATATCTAACACATAGGAATAGAACAAGAATGAAAATTTAAAAATATATACAGCACACACTTTTTTTAAAGCTGGTTTAAAAATATTAACACAAGACAAAATGGATTAAGGCAATAAAGCTCCGAGAGAAATCTGAGATATTACATAGTGAAAAGTATAACTGAAGAAAATGCTGTGTATACCTGCATATGTTATGACACAGCCTCAAAAGTATGAAAAAAATTAAAAAGGACAGACTAACCACCACCAGAGCTCTCATTAATACAGTTCAGGCAGGTAATTCGATAACTATACATAGTCTGATTAAGATGAAACAGTATTTCCTAACTATAAAATCCAACCCTACAAGCACAATGTGTCTCAGAAAATGGCATCAATCTGACCAGTGCAATGAAGTTAAGCAAACTATGACTAAAGACAACAACAACAAAGTCATAGGAATGAAAATTTGAAAATTAAAAGAGAAAATTCTAAGTGATTCATAGGTCAAGGAAGTCATAATATTTGGAACTGAAATATAATACTACATACTGCACTTCTGTGGGATGTTACAGATACCCAATGTAAGAAATTAGACACATCCCAAAAAAAGTAAAAGGAAGAAAATTATATAGAAAGTTTTGAAATAAAAAAAACCATATTATAAAGTGCTTCAATCAAGTCAAAAGTTCTTTGAGAAAACAAAATTGACCAAATTCTGACAGGATTTATATTTTTAAAAGAAATATAAATATATATATATATAATATATATTATATATATGAAAAACTTAACATTACAGATGTCGCAAGCATTAAAAATATGAGCACGTTATTAATAACTTTGACTATACAATTTAAACCTTAGATGGAATGAACAGAAATTTTATCTACCATAATGTAATAGAGAATTTAGATGCCCTATAACCCTTAAAGGAACAGAAACAACAGCTTTAGAACTTTCCACAAAGCAAACTCCAGACCTAAACGGTTTTTCTTGGTACAGCTCCCTTTATGAAACAAGTCACTCTATTCTTAGGCAAAACACTGCCAAGTTTAGAAAAAAGTTTATATGGCTGGCATAAACCTGAATAGGACAGGAAAATTACAAACACAGATCCAAATCACCAAAAAATGATACAATAAGTATCCTTTCCACGTAATTTATTTACCAATGCATATTTAATGTAATATTAGAAGTGTTCATTGATGTAATTCACCACTCTATCAGACAAATAAGAAAAGCATATTATTCACTCATTCATTCCATGTACCTATCACAAGCCAGGCATCCCTAGGTGTTTGAAATACATCAACAAACAGATGTCCAAGTAGATGCTAGAAAGAAATAATCACTTGTAAAAAGCTACAGCTGCTCATGAGAAAAAAAAAAAGAAAAGCTCTTAAACTAAGGAAAGAAGGGAGCTTCCTTGACCTAATAAATACTGTTTTAAAAAAGCTTCTAGGCCCTGGCTGGGTAGCTCAATTAGTTAAAGCTTTGTCAGATACACCAAGGTTTCAGGTTCCATCCCTGGTCAGGGCACATATAAGAAACAACCAATGAATGCATAAATACGAGGAACAACAAATCGATGTTTCTCTCTCTCTCAAAATCAATAAAAAATTTTTGAAAAAAATCAAATTTAAGCCACAAGGTACCTAAAAAACAATGGATATGTGTATGAACTCCACCTACAAGATATTTAGAAATCTCTAAATTAGAATGTGTAGTTGCATCAGTATGGAAAAAAGATGTGCATGAAAATACTTCAGAGCGTGAGTACATTAAAAAAATAATTACTAAAATTGGGAAATGTATTTTTGGGGAAATGCATATAAACAGTAGAATCCATAAAGAAAATCTTGGAGAAGAGGATGCAATTTAGGAGCACACAGGTTTCTGAGTTTTATAATCTTTTCTTGGCCTGATTTGTGGATTTGCTTTATTGCTGTCCTTTTAACTGTGTCTATGTGTTTTCATACATTTTTTGGCACATCTGTCCTATAGAAAGATAAATCAAAGGAACCAAATAAGATGGTAAAAATCAATGCAAACTGTTAGTAATCACAATAACTATTAATGGACTAACTCTCGTTAAGTAACAATGCCCAACTGAATTTTTAAATCTAGTTATAGGCTATTTACATACGAGTCAACTAAAATTAATAAAATAAAAACAGACAAGTGCACCCAAAGTTTGAGTATAAAAAGCATTAAAGACAAATGCTGCCAAAAACAATGTGCCTGTATTAATAGTAGACCAAACTAACCACAAAGAAAATTGACCACAAAAGCAAAAGAAAGGTAATTCATCCTCAAGGTCTCTAATTCCTGAGCCTCCATAATATCCCGAACTCACTCGGCCTGGCTTTTCTGTCTCCACCCCAAGGTGTCAGGTGTTTGTTTTTTGTTTGTTTTTTGACCAGTCATCAGCGCCTAAATATGTCGCTAAATATGGTTCTAAATTTCAGTCCTCGCGTCTCCACAGGGACTAAAACACACTACTGGCCGGGCCACCTGGCGTCCCAGTCCCAGGTCCAGGTCCCCCATAACTCCTTGCCTTGCAGGCCTCTGGTGTTCTCAGAGAAGCCGAGAGTAAAGGGTTAAACGAGGAAAGCCGGGCTTACCCTACTGAGGGTAAAATCGGGGGGAGCCGAGGTCACGGAAGCTGCCGCCGGAGGGCCGAGAAATTCAAACGGAAGGTCCAGTCTGCCGCAGGGAGGCGGAAGGTCACCAACAACTGAAGGAAATCGCAGGGGAGCCCTCTACAGCCTATGTGTAAAGAGACTATCGCCTCCGGAGAATAATGGCTTCCGTTTCACTTCCGCCTTCTAAATCACGCGTGACTCATTGGCTGCTCTAACCCGGAAGCACGGAGCGGAAAGGATTCTGGGAAATGTAGTTCTGAGTTTAGGCAGGCATGCTGGTCAAGATGCCCAGGTGGATTCTGATGGTTGAGCACCTGTCCCCAACTGCTAATTGTTTGAGAGCCTTGGGACTCACTTTTCAAGCTTCTTATAATTATTCTCTCTACTCGAAACGACTCTCAACGCTTTAAATACAATTTATACACTTAAGACTCAAATGTCCACCTGGAGCCCTACACCTCTAACCTTAATTCCAAACTGAAAGAGACATTCTCTACTTGGATATTTTATAAACACTTTAAAATGTCACAAATCAAACTCCAGATTCCACCTTCTCAAATTCAGATAACAGCAACCTTATCTTTCCACTTGTAAACTTTGGCAACACCCTCGACCCTTTTGTTTGTCCCATTGATCCACCAGAATGGTTAGTTTTACCTTGACTAGTAACCCAGAACCTGATCACTTTGCCAGAAATGTTTTCCATGCCCCTGTGTCAACTCAAGAGAGGTCATGGCAGGACTCAGAAAAGTCAGGGTTAGCACTTCATGGTCCTCTTTTATGATACCTGAGCCAGAAAATTAGGAGGCATAACTTCCAGGTAAAGACTTTTATCTAGGTGGTGTGAGCATTAATGGAGCACAAAGAAATATCCACCTCCTAACAAAAGTTCTAGCCCTAACTCTCCCAAGAGACTGACATCTCCACTAAATTGCCTACCACCTGTTTCTCCTTTTGTATAAAAGGGCCACATCCTAAAGTTGTTGCAAGACTCAAAAGAGAAATGCAAGTAACTGGTTACATCTCGTCAGGGATAAGAAGTTGGCAGTTTAAGCCCAACTTGAGAAGTGAGCAAAGGTGGAAAGACTCCAGGGCAGGAGTGTCAGAGACAGCAGGAGCACTGCTCAGCACTACTGGTCTGACTGGCTTTGAGTCCATGTAATTCTCCCATTCAACTACACCAAGCACAGGGAAGATTCCTTTTCGAACCCTGCCTTCTGGGGAAAGGGAAATCTTTGTGTATTGTTGGTGGGATTGCAAATTGACTTGGCCACTATGAAAAACAGTATGGATGTTCTCAAAAAATTCAAAATAGAATTACCTTAGTGACCCAGTAATTCCACTTCTGTGTATTTATCTTTAAAAAATTCAAAACACTAATTTGAAAAGATATATGCACCTCTATATTTACCACAGTGTTATTTAAAACAAATGGCAAGATATGGAAGCAACCTAAGTGCCCATTAATAGATGATTGGATAAAGATGTGGTACATGCCCTGGCTGGTTTGGCTCAGTGGATAGAGCGTCGGCCTGCAGACTGAAAGATCCCAGGTTCGATTCTGATCAAGGGCATGTACCTTAGTTGCGGGCACATACCCAGTGGGGAGTGTGCAGGAGGCAGCTGATCGATGTTTCTCTCTCATCAATGTTTCTATCTCTCTATCCCTCTCCCTTCCTCTCTGTAAAAAATCAATAAAGTATATTTTTAAAAAAGAATGACATATTACATTTATGACAACATAGATAGATGGACCTAGAGGATATTATGCTAAATGAAAGACAAAGAAAGACAAATACCATATGATTTCACTTATATATGGAATCTAAAGAGCAAAACGAATGAACAAACAAAACAGAAACAGACTCATAGATACAGAGAACAAACTGATGGCTCCCAGAAGGGAGTGGGTTGGAGGTCTGGGTGAAAAAGATGAAGAGGTTAAGAAGTTCAAATTGGCAGTTTCAAAATAGTCATCAGGATCTAAAGTACAGCATAGGAAATATAGTCAATAATATTTTAATATCTATGTGGTGACAGGTGAGTACTAGAATTATCAGGGAAATCATTTAGTAAATTATATAAATGTCTAATTATGATAGACAATTAGACACACATGAGCAAAGCAATGAAGATGGGCCAGCTACTGAAGGTCACCAGGGCAGAAAACCTCAGTTGCTTATTATAGAGTGGGACCTCAGCCCCCTAGCATATCTCTGGTCATTCGACTGGGACCCCCAACCCCCACTTTTCATATTGCTGGTCATTCCATTTCCAGAGGTTCTCAACCTGTGGGTCACGACCCCTTTGGGGGTCTAATGACCCTTTCACAGGGGTCGCCTAAGACCATTGGAAAACACATATATAATTACATATTGTTTTGTGATTAATCACTATGCTTTAATTATGTTCAATTTATAGCAATGAAACTGGGTGTCACCACAACATGAGGAACTGTATTAAAGGGCCGTGGCATTAGGAAGGTTGAGAACCACTGGTTTAGACCCTCTGACCTTTCCTCCTTAGAGATCATTTCTAAGCCTCAGATGTATCTCAGCTCCAGGCTCACAAAGCAGCAAAACCTGACAAGTGATGCCAAGGTTGACCTCAGGACAAGCTGCATTGAATAATGACCCTGGCACTGACCAATCAATCAGTGGAGACCCCAACCCTGAAAGGGCACACCTGGAAAGCTGCTGAATAGTCTATTGAGAACTGCCCCTGGGACCTTCCCTAAAATCTCCACCCTTAAAACCCTTAGATCAGTGGTTCTCGACCTGTGGGTCACAACCCCTTTGGGAATCTTTTTAAAATCCTGATTTCTGGGCCTCATCCTCTGGAAATTCTGTTTCTTTGTTATGGGGTGGGGCCACAACATTAGTGACAAAGAAACAGAATTTCCAGAGGATGATTCCCAGGTGATTCTAATGTGCAGCCAAGGTTGAGAACCACTGGACTAGATAAATAGGCTGTGCTGCTACTCCAGGTGGTGTGCCTGCCTATACAACCTACGGGCACCTGCTCTTGAGAACTATTAAAAGTCTTGTTTTCACGATACTTCTGTCTCCAGTCCATTATTTTAATTCAGACAGGTGAGCATTTCTCACACAGATGTTGGATATGTTCCGTTTGCTACTAGCAGCCGTGGGCAAACTACGGCCCTCGGGCCGGCCCGTTTGAAATGAATAAAACTAAAAAAAAAAAAAAAAAGACTGTACCCTTTTATGTAATGATGTTTACTTTGAATTTATATTAGTTCACACAAACACTCCATCCATGCTTTTGTTCCGGCCCTCCGGTCCAGTTTAAGAACCCATTGTGGCCCTCGAGTCAAAAAGTTTGCCCACCCCTGTCTCATATTCTTCCCTGCCCTGTTGCCCAGGAAGAGTAATCTTATCGTCTACATCAAGAGATTTCTTTGCCCTCTGGCTTCCTGTTGGGTTGTGTCAATGGGGTAGGATTAGCAAGAGGGAAGAAGGGTGAGATTTAGATATTTATTCCCTTGTGTCCCTCCCTGCAGGCCACTGAAGTCTGGCTGCATCCATCAGACCAAAATCTCTACTCCTGTAATGCAAATTTCTCTTAATAGCCATCAATTACTGCACAATGCCTTGTGATTTCCCCAAACCCTGCCTATACTTTTGTAAATATGGCCTTATTACATTCTTCTCAAGTTATTCTAAATTCAGTGTGTCATCTGAAGCCTATTGGGACTTGATGGATATAGTAAAGGGTAGCAGGATTGGCACCAGAAAAGAAACTCTCAAAACAGGAGTCGAGGACCGGGTTGGTTATACTTTGAAAAGCTCCGGGATGACCTCGTTGTGAGGGGAAAATGGGGCTTGGGTAACACATGGCAGAAAGTGTCATCACAATTACTCAAGTTATCGTCAATGTCAGTCTTGTATGAGGTGCAGGTGAAAGCACTGGGAAAGCAAGTGATGCAGTCCCACTCATTGCTGTGGCAATAAGAGTGTTGTAACATTTGTAGAATCCCTCGCTTAAGACAGCCAGAGAGAGACACACACATAGGAAAAGGAAAATATTAAAAGTTGTGAATCGCACCTCCAATAAAAGAAAAGAACAACTGCAATCATTTTCTCTGAGTATAATAGTTGTTAAAGAACAAAATTCAACCGAGCAAATTTGTGATAGACTCACCTTTCTCCGGAATGTGATTACTAAACCCACCCATCCCTGGAATGGCGATGACTCACTGACCTTTCCAGTGGAATGAGATTACTAAACCCACCCATCCCTGCAATGGCGATGACTTACTGTAAATGTGATATGGCCCCACCCCAGAAGGAACACCTTGTATGGACATATACATTGACTAACCAACCAGCTCTCGCCAAGTACCCCAAGCCCTTGTGCCTTCCTCATTCTCCTTAAAAAGAGTTCTAATCGCTGCACGGGCTGCTGCTCTCCCTTTTCGAGACAGCCCGGCAGGTCTTTCCTCTGATAAAGCTTGTGTCACCTGATTTCTGGCCTCCGACTGATCTTTCAATTTGAAGATCCAATTGGCTCTAATAAGCTATTTGTGTATTAGACAGCATCCCATGTAGCAACCAGAAGGGTGCCCCAAGGGGTTGTACAAAATGGAAGGTTTTTACCAGAAGAAGAGTGGGCAAGAGGGCTACTAACAAAAGAAAAGAATGGATTGTTTTTAGACCAGGACATCTACTACTAGGGGGAAGGGAAGGGCAACCATTTTCATCATATGGATTTCCTGCTATTTCTATTGGGGTTAGGGAGGGCCCATGTGACAGGTGATATCATGGTGTTGACCAGAAAATTCCAGACTTTTTGATTAAGTGTCTGGGAGAGGTTGAAGCAGCAATTAGGTCAGGTATTAAATCTAGGTTTGGTAGCATTAGCTTTAGCACAAGTGACTCCATTTTGGGCTAGTGTTTTTCTTTCACATCACCATACCATTAGCTACCACCTCCATCTTATCACATAGCCGTGTAGTTACCATTTATTTTTTTCATGATGAGAACATTTGAGATCTACTCTCTTAGCAACATTCAAATACAAGATGTAGCATTATTAGTATAATCGTATTGCTATACATTACAACCCCAAAGTTGTTAATCTGATAACTGTAAGTTTGTGCTTTTTTTTCAGTTGAGCTCACTCTCTCTTCCACCTCATTTTGTGGTATTTTCTTCCTTCCTTCCTTCCTTCCTTTTTTTTTTTTTGTCAAAGGCAAACAACAAAAACTGAGCAAGTAAGGAGATTGATTTTATTCAGGCTATTGCAATAGGGAAAACTACCCACATTTGAAAATCAGAGTGTCTCCGCAGAGTGGTTTTGTTTTAAAATTTTATAGGGAAAAATAGGCGAGTTATAGGTGGAAGGATTGCACATTTGGGATTATTGCTGTAATCAGGGGAGTCTGTTAGCTAAACAAGAAATGTTTACCTCTATGTCTAGATGGTTTGTTGGAAAGGGGACAAATATTTCACCTACTCATTTATGAGACAAAAGAATGGGAATTTGGAGGGGTTGTGTCTGGCCTTGTTATAGGTAAACAAGCTGGTCATCAGTGAGTCTTATCCATGTCACCTGGGAAAGGGAGGTTCTTTGTGGTAGTAAGTCATTCCTGAAACATGGTTTTCCAACAACACAGGTAAAGTTCAATATTGTTACTCTGGTTTATTTGAAACACAAATATAAATGACTACTTTACTGTAAGACACCTTACCTGTCTTCAATTAAAACATTTTATTTTATTTTTTGAGCAGTGGTTCTCAATGGAGAACATTTTGTAGTGCTGGAGATTATTTTGTGGTGTCACAACTGGGTTTTAGTAGGGTACTACTGGCATCTAATGGTGGGATCTGGAAATGCAGCTAAACATCTCAAAGGCACAGGAGAACTTCCCACAGAATAAAATGGTCATAAATCCGTACCTATCAATAATCACTTTCATGTTTCAATCAAAATACATAAGGCACTGGCCAACATTGCTAAGTGGTTAGAGCATTAGCCTGTGCACTGGAGGGTTCAGGTTCGATTTCAGTCAATGGCATGTACCTTGGTTGCAAACTTGATCCCTGGCCCTAGTTGGGGTGTGTGTGGGAGGCAATCAATTGATGTATCTCTCTCACATCAATGTTTCTCTCTCTCTCTCTTTCTCTCCCTCCCTTCCACTTTCTCTAAAAAAAAAAAAAATCAATGGAAAAATATCCTTGGGTAAGGATTAACAAAAGAAAGAAAGAAAGAAAGAAAGAAAGAAAGAAAGAAAGAAAGAAAGGCCCATATATAGGCTCTCTACAAGAGACCCACTTCAGAATGAAAGATACACGCAGACTAAAAAGTAAAGGGATGGAAAAAGATATTTCATGCAAATAGAAAAAAAGCTGGGGTAGCAATAGTTATACCTGACAAAATAGACTAAAACAAAGACTATAGTAAGAGACAAATGACACTACACACTGATAAAAGGAGCAATCCAACAAAAGGACATAACTTTGGTAAACATTTATGTACCTACATAGGAGCACCTAAGTATGTAAAGCAAATCCTGATGGACATAAAAGTAATAGAGTCACAGTAGGGGATTTTAACACTCCATTGACATCACTGGGTAGATCTTCTAGACAGAAAGTCAACAAGAAAACAGTGGCCTTAAATGACACACTAAGTCAAATCAATTCAATTGATATCCTCAGAGTATTTCACACCAAAGCAGCAGAATAGGGATTCTTTTCTAGTGCACATGGAACATTTTCTAGGACAGACCACATATTAGGACACAATACAAGTCTCAGTAAGTTTAAGAATATTGAAATCATAGCAAGCATCTTCTCTGACCATAATGCTATGAAACTAGAAATCAACCACAAGAAATAAAAACTAAAAAAACACACCAAATCATAGAGGCTAAATACCATATTACTAAACAATGAATGGGTTAATAATGAGATCAAGGAATAAATCAAAAGGTACCTTGTATCAAATGAAAATGAGAACATAACAACCCCAAATCTATGGGACACAGTGAAAGCAGTCATAAGGGAAATTCATAGCATTACAGGCCTACTTCGGGAAACAAGAGACAACTCAACCATTCTAACTTTACACTTAAAGGAACTTAGAAACAACAACAAAATAAAGCCTAAAGTGAGTAGAAGGAAGGAAATAATAAAGATCAGAGCAGAAATAAACAAAATGGAGTCTAAAAAGCAACATAAAAGATCAATGAAACCAAGAGCTGGTTCTTTGAAAAGATAAACAAGATTGACAAACCTTTAACCAGACTCATCAGAAAAAAAAAATAAGATCAGAAACAAAGAGGAGATGTAACTATAGGCCAACAAATTGGAAAATCTGGAAGAAACGGATTAATTCCTAGAAGATACAAGCTTCCAAAATTGAGTCAGGAAATTGGATTATACAGATTACAACTAGTGAAACTGAAGCAGTAATTAAAAACTCCCAACAAACAAAAGTCCTGGACCAGATGAATTCACAGATGACTTTACTAAACATTCAAACCTGCTGGGGTCCAATCCCAGCGGGTCCAGGGGTCCCCAAAGGTGTGGACGGAGTCGGTGAAGAAGGAATGACACGAAGACAGCCTTCAGTTGATCAGCAGCCTAGTCAGGACCTCTAGCCAGGATCTCCAGCCAAAGTTCTGGTCGTAGTTCTGGTTAGGAACTGACGAGGATCTCATGTTTATTGTCTTGTTACATCCATATTTATACCAGCCGATTTTAATCCTGTCAATTTCTATTACAAAGGTTAGGGCGTTTCTTATCTCCATTCCAGGGAGTAAAGATTATGTAGCTTAACTACCCGCCTGGCACTTAATTAAGGGGTTGTATCCCCTCCCTAACCTCAGGGAAAGATCCCCACCTGGGGAAACAACCTTTCTCGGAGAGGTGACCTTGGTTAAAACACATGGCGCTAAAGAGAGCAAACATATTAAGAACAATATGCTATATATGCCAGGTCCCTTGAAACATATGCTGTGCAGATGTTTCTTTCCTGCAGCGACTGTGTCAAGCAGCAAGGATGGACCGGCTTCCGGCACAAACCAAGACCTATCCTTCTCAAACTACTCCAAAAAACTCAAGAGGAGGGAAAATTCCCATGCTCATTTTATGAGGCCAGAATTATCCTAGTTTCTAAACCAAATAAAGATACTACAAAGAAAGAAAATTATAGGCCAATATTTCTGATGAACGTAGATGTTAATATCTTTAACAAAATTTTAGCAAGTTGGATCCAGCAATATATAAAAAAGATCATATACCATGATCAGGTGAGATATATTACAGGGATACAAAATTAGTACAATATCCACAAATCAATTAGCATGATACACCACATAAACAAAATGAAGGATAAAACCCACATGATCATATCAATTGATGCAGAAAATGAATTTAATAAAATTCAGCACCCATTTATGATACAAACTCTCAGCAAAGTGGGAATAATGAGAACATACCTCGCCCTAACTGGTTTGGCTCAGTGGATACAGTGTCGGCCTGGCCTGCGGACTGAAGGGTCCCAGGATTGATTCCTGTCAAGGGCATGTACCTTGGTTGCAGGCACATCCCCAGTAGGGGACGTGCAGGAGGCAGCTGATCAATGTTTCTCTCTCATCGATGTTTCTAACTCTCTACCCCTCTCCCTTCCTCTCTGTAAAAAAATCAAATATATTTTAAAAAATTGAGGTATATTTATTATACCTCAAAATAATAAAGCCATATATGACAAACACACTGCCAACATCATATTCAGCGGGTAAAAACTAAGTGTTTCACTTAAGATCAGGAACAACACAGGGATGTCTGCTTTAACCATGCATATTCAGTCCTAGCCACAGTGATCAGAAAAGTACTGGCCAAAGAACATATAGGCATAACCCACAGACACAGATAACAATGTGGTGATTGTCAGAGGAAAGGGGGTGGCGGCAGGGGCTGGGTGGAGGTAGGCAAAAGAGATGAATTGGGGATATATGTAATAGTGTCAAAAATAAATAAAAAAAGTTAAACGGCTCCAAATGTTGGGGAGGCAGAGGGCGCTAAAATCGCTTCTCACCTTTCCATTGGGAAAGAACCAGGCTTTAAAGGTTGGGCAAAAATGTCTGAAAAAACTAAATTTATTTTGAGGTGCAGAAAAAAAGCAGGCTCAAACAACTTTAAAATGCAACTTGATTTACCCCTTGGAATTATTGATCATTACTCATTTGTTTGTTACCTATTATTTAAATCACTACAGCTGAACTTGGATTTTTATATGAAGTTTGTCAAATTTTAGTTATAAAAATTCAGGGAAGGAAGAACCTCAGATATTAGTTGAGAAACAGAATAAGGTAGGAAGCAAACTTTTCATAATGGGCCATATAGTAAACATCTTAGGCTAGGTGGGACTAAAGAAAAACTCATTTCTCACTGTGTCTCCTTTAATGTCATACTTAATACTTCTTCTTCTTATCTTTGAAATTGATAAGAGAGAGGAAGGGAGGAAGGAGGAGGAGGAGGAGGAGGAGAAAGAGGAGGGGGAGGAGAGAAACATCAATTTGTTATTCCACTTATTTATGCATTCTTTGGTTGATTCCTGTATGTGCCCTGACCAGGGACCGAATGGCAACCTTGGCATATTGGGATAATACCCTAACCAACTGAGCAACCTGGTCTAGGCCAGTACTTCACTTCTGATACCCTAGCCACAGATGTGTGTGTGTGTAGGGGGATTCCCACCACACCAAACAACTATCAGATTTTCTGGATATCAGCTGGGGGTCCTACAATTTAACTCAGTCTGACACTACCTACCCAGAGATAGCATCTCTGACAGGTTATGGGCTTAGTCCCAAAAGACTGCTCTTCCCCTCCCCCCAACCCCCTGCCTCCATTCCCTACTTCAAATGCCAATGGCAAGTCCAGGTTGTCACCTGTATTTCTGACAGCTGTACATTGGAGGCTCCCTCAACCCCCTCCTTGGTTTGATTTTGCTGGAGCAGCTCACCGAACTCAGGAAAACTGGTTACTTACTAGATGAGTTCTTTATTACAAAGGACACTAAGGATACAGCCAGATGAAGAAACACATAGGGCTGGGTCCAGAAGGGTCCTGAGCACAGGAGCTTCTGTCCTGTTGAGTTTGGAGCACGTCACCCTTCCAGCCCTTAGAGGTGTTCTTGTTCACCAACCCAGAAGTTCTCCAAACTCCATTCTTTTGGGATTTTGTGGAGGCCTCATTACATAGGCGCAACCAGTTCAATCATGGGTCATTGGAGATTGATTCACCCTCCAACACCTCTCCCCCACCAGTTGAGATATAACTGACATATAACATTGTGCCAGTTTAAAGTGCACAACGTGTTGATTTGATATACTTACATATTGCAAAATGATTGCCATGATAGCATTAGATAACATCGCCATACATCTCATAGATGCCTTTTTTAATGTGTGTGGTAGTGAGAACACTTAAGATCTACTCTCTTAGCAACTTTCCAACCCACTAATCACAGGTTGGTCCTACGGAAATCAGACACTTAGTCAAGAGTTGTGTCCCAGGAACTAGGGACAAAGACCAAATAATTGTTATTGTATCAGAGAGACAATAACAATTGTTCACCAACCCAGAAGTTCTCCAAACTCCATTCTTTTAGGATTTTATGGAGGCCTCAGTTCCTAGCCCCTCATTCATACAAGCTTTCTCCCCACCACATTCTTAAAGATTACATAGAACACACCTCAGAAAATAGGTACTTCTGCTTAGAAAGACTGTTCCCTTCCTGAAGCTGGCTTTTAGTTGGTACAGAAATAGCTTCAAACCCAAGAAAGCATTGATTGAAGGATCTGTATTCAGAACTTCTGCTGCCGGTAATTGTAGATTGGGAAATTTGGACCAACCCTCCAGCTGAAGATAATGAAGTCTGATGTCATGTACATTAAAAAGTGTAACTTAAAGCACCAAAGATTTCAATGCTAGTAAGAAATCACTGCAGTGGAATCTGCAAAAGTTGAGCCCTGGCTGGGTACCTCGGTTGGTCGGGATATTGTTCTGATGGACCAAGGTTTGGGGTTTAATCCTCAGAAAATCTGGTCTGAGCACATGCAGGAATCAACCAGTGATTCCTGGGTAGAACAACAAATTGATGTGTGTGTTTCTCTCTCTCTCTCTCTCTCTCTCTCTCTCTCTCTCACTTCCTCTCTCTATCTAAAAAAAGAAAAAAAAAAAGTTGAACCTATAGACCCAGGGACAGGTGGTAGAGAAAATGGGAAGATGTTTGTCAAAGGTACAAACTTCCAGTTAGAAGATGAGTAAGTTCTGGGGATGTACTGTCTACAGCAGGGGTGGGCAAACTTTTTGACTCGAGGGCCACAATGGGTTCTTAAACTGGACCGGAGGGCCGGAACAAAAGCATGGATGGAGTGTTTGTGTGAACTAATATAAATTCAAAGTAAACATCATTACATAAAAGGGTACGGTCTTTTTTTTTTTTTTTAGTTTTATTCATTTCAAACGGGCCGTAGTTTGCCCACGGCTGGTCTACAGTATGGTTACTATCCTATATAATAAAAGCCTAATATGCTAAGTGTCTGGTCGTCCGTTCAACCAATCAAAGTGTAATATGCTAATAATATGCTAAGGCCTCTCAACCACTCGCTATGATGTGCACTGACCACCAGGGGGCAGATGCTCCAACCGGTAGTTTAGTTTGCTGCTGGGGTCTGGCCAATCAGGACTGAGCGAGATGAGCCAGACATACCCTGGAGCCCTCCTGTGGTCCCTCCCCAGCTGGCCAACCTCCTGTGTCTCTCCCCAGCCCTGATTGTGCACTGGTGGGGTCCCCTCTACCTGGCCTGCACCCTCTCGCAATCTGGGACCCTCGGGGGATGTCAGAGAGTCAGTTTCGGCCTGATCCCACAGGCCAGGCTGAGGGACCCCACTGGTGCATGAATTCGTGCACTGGGCCTCTACTAGTTAATAATACTGCATTGTGTACTTGAAAGTTGCTAACAGAGTAGATACTAAATGTTTCTCCCTAAAAATAAAAGGTAATCATGAGACGTGTGGAGGTATTAGCTAATGCCATGGTGGTAATACTTTTGAAATACACCTTAAATTTACACAATGTTATATGTCAGTTACCTCTCAATAAAGCCGGGGGGAAATGGGGACTGGGAAAGCCAAAGGGGGGAAAATTACTGCCTGGGGACTAGGAGAGGATAGCGCTCCAGGCAGGTGAGCCAGATACTCTGGCTGAATTAATTCTTCCTTGAGGTGGTCTAGAAGAGGCAGCTGAGTGACTAATATGAGCTTTAGGTGTCTGCAGACTCAGGAATGAAGGGTATCTTGGGTTGATATTCCAGAGGAGTATCTCTTAGAAACAGAGGAGAACTGGAAGCAATCCAATGGGTATATGGACTACAGCCAGGTTTCCCACCACCTGGAAGGACCCAAAAAAGCTCATGTACCTACAGAACATTACTATCAGACAAGTAGACTTTAATGCAAAAACACATGCAGAGATAACAAAGGTAACTTTATAAACATAAAAGATTCAGGGCACCAGGAAGACAAAACAATCTTGAATATTTGTACTCAATGGCCTATTGATTGAACTACAAGCAGAAATAGACAAATTCAGTACCACTCTGAGTGATTTTAACATACTTCACTCCATAAATGATACAACAAGAAGACAAAAAAATCAGTCAAAATAAATAAGATTTAAACATGATTTAAAAACTTGACTTATATCGAAACTTGGACATATATAGAAAATGCACTGAGTTGACAGAATTACATATTTATCAAAATGCACATTTATTTTTCATGACAGACTATGTTCTAAGTTTGACCATAAGTGCTACAAAGGCAAGTCTCAATAAATTTCAAAAGATTAAAATTATACAGGGTATTCACAATGCAATATATTATAAATCAATAACAAAAGCATAAGGAGATCCTACATATACATTATGAAATGCACTTTTATGTAACTCATGGATTAAATAAAAAATCTCAGTCGAATCTACTCAAATATATTTCTCTGTTTAGATTCTAGCACAAAGGAGAACAAAATAAAGAAAAAGATGATGATGACTCAAAGGGGAGGGTGAAAAGAGAATTTATTTAATCAATATATTAATGTGGAGGCAAATGAGTTTTTACTACAAGTTCACTAACATCCAATAATTATTCATTAAATTTTACTAGTACTTAATAGAAAGATATATCTTAAATTATCTCATATATCCCAATATATGAGAAATATTCCCAATATCACTATTAAGTGTGTAATTAATATTACTCTGCCTATTTTGTAGATGGTGAACTGAACTCAGAGTTAAGTTAGCTGATAAATGACAAGTAGTAAAACACAGAACAGCAGGATTTAATACAAAGCTATTTGACTAGAAAGTCCATGATTAACCGCTTTGCTAGAAGAATTGAATTATGGAAGAGTGATGATTTCTGGCATACCCAGTATTTCATGCCCTTTGACTCATCTAGAAGCTCACACCCAAGGCAGATGACAGAATCATGAAAAAGAACCTGTTCTAGAAATGAACTTCCTTAAAGCTCCCTTTATGTCTCTATTCCTCAGGCTGTAGATGAAGGGGTTCATCATGGGAATGACTACTGTGTACATCACTGAGGCCACTGCCCTGCTCCTGGAGGGGAGAGGGGATACAGAACTAAAGTAGACTCCAACACAAGTCCCATAGAACAAGAAAACAACAGTCAGGTGAGACCCACAGGTGGCAAAAGCTTTATACTTTCCACCAGCTGATGGGATTCCCAGGATGGAGGAGACAATTCGAGTGTACGAGAAAATGATCCCCAAAAGGGGACCCACACCCAAAAGGCCGGTCACTAAATATGAAAGGATGTTGTTGGTGAGGGTGTCAGAACAGGCAAGTATGAGGATCTGAGCGAGGTCACAGAAGAAGTGGGGGATTTTCAAGTCTGTGCAGAAGGACAGATGCAACACCATCAGACTGTGGAGCAGGGCATTTAGAAAGCTAATGAGCAAGGAAAGAAGAACCAGCAGACCACAACGACATGGGTTCATGATGACCGTGTAATACAGAGGGTGGCAGATGGCCACATAGCGGTCATAAGCCATCACAGTGAGGAGCATATTGTCCATACACATAAAAAAAAGGAAAAAATAGACCTGAGTGAGGCAGCCTGCGTAGGTGATGGCCTTGTTTTCTGTCTGGATGTTCACTAGCATCTTGGGGACTATAGTGGAGGTGAAGCAGATGTCAATAAAGGACAGGTTGGAGAGGAAGAAGTACATGGGGGTGTGGAGGTGGCAGTCAGAGCTGACCCCTAGAATGATGAGCAGGTTTCCAAGCACAGTGACCAGGTACATGGTCATAAACAGCCCAAAGAGAAGGGGCTGTAGTTCTGGGTCCTCTGAGAGACCCAACAGGAGGAATTCTGCTACATCGGTTTGGTTTTCTGATTCCATGTTATGGATGAGTCTGCTAGAAAATGGAGACATGAGTTACAATGAAACAGACATCACTTGTTTGACACAAGTCGTTTAGCTGTGCCTTAAATTCTAGTAATAATTAAACAATTCTCCCCTTCAGGTTTCTCTACTCATTCCTTCCTTCACCAAGTAATTTTTGAGTGACCTGTATGCATCATATATTTTTCCAATAATATAATTAAAAAAATGAAAACAAGCGCTGTTTTATTTTATTAAGGAACTATCATGGCCGCATGTCATTTTAAAATCTAGGATTAAATTCTAGTAGTTTCTTCTTATGGCACCAAACCTGGTTAGATGACTTAATTTTCTCAGAGAATATTACTGCCCTCCAAGAAGTCTTTTTTTAAAAATTGATTTTAAAGAGAGGAAGGGAGAGAGAGAGAGAGAGAGAGAGAGAGAGAGAGAGAGAAATATAGATTTGTTGTTCCACTTATTTATGCATTCTTTGGTTGTTTCTTGTATGTGCCCTGACTGGGGATCGAACAAACAACCTAGGTGTATCAGGATGACGCTCTAACCAACCGAGCTATGCAGCAGGGCTCCTCTGAGCACTCTTGAGTGCATTCAAACCCTAGCATCTTTGCAGAGAAATCTTCCCAAAGGAACCAGTGAAGGTCCAGCACATCCTCGTGGATCACTTCAGGGGCATTCTAGCCAATAAACAAATGCCCAAGTCCTCACTCTGGCACTCAGGTTCCTGCATCATCTGGCCCCTGTAATAGTTACACATGAAGTGATGTATTTTCAGCAATCGCCGCCTCCTAAAACTAACACTGCACATTGTGGTTGAGTCAATAAATTGTTAAGTGTGAATATTTCTAAGAGCTGGTATGCAAATACCAGCACAAAACATTATGGATGAAAATGTGTCATTTTCTGTTTTAGACAAAACTGAACTAATCATTTCAGGGTGTGTGCTTTGGAAAGACACATTCTTTTTTATTTCTTTATTATTATTTAGTAGGGAGCACATGTTCTTAGCATAAGTGAAGGAAGACTGGAATGCATGGAGTGTTGAGAAAGCAAAGGAGATGAATGAGCATTTTTTTTTTCTGCCTTTGTACTGGAGGGAGTGGGAGAGAACTGCTGAACTAACCCAAATAACATTCAGCCACTTTACAGGATCACAGCTCATACGATGGTTTCTGAGGGAGGAAAGACATAGTCTATTGATGAGAGAAAGAAAAGAGGTTGAGCAATGTTCATAGGACATTTGTGTCCCTCAAATGAATAGGATGCTTTGTGCATTAGATAAGATAAGGTCTCACTACTAGGGACTTAGTGGATATTTTAGAAATATCAGCTATAATTATTGCCATTGCTATTATTATTTTTTAATAACAACATAATTGCTATAGTAGGCTGTGTGGAAACTGTTGAGATTGGTTTAGGATATTTCTTTTCCCTTCACTGTCCTGATACACAGGCTGTTACCTGTTTCAACAGTCACTATTCCGAAAACATGAGTGGAGGTTATTATACACTTGGAAATTTTAAAATTCCAGATAGAGACTTTATCATTTTTCTGTGCTAGAATGTTAAAAAGTTTCTCCAATAATTAAAATGGAATGACTATATGATCCAGCAATGCCACATCTGAGTATATATCCAAAAGAAGTGAAAGCAGGGTCTCAAAGAGATATTTATACACACATGTTCACAGCAGCATCATTTACAGCAGCTGAAAGATGGAAGCAACCCAAATGCATACTGAAGATGATTGGGTGAGCAAAATGTGGACTATACATAAATATTTTCAGCCTTAAAGAGAAAGGAAATTCTGCACTAGACTGATAGCTTAGTTGGTGGAAGCACCATCCACATGCACCAGGGTTTTGGGTTTGATCTCCGGTGAGTGCACTTACAGGAAGCAACCAAAGAATGCATAAATAGGTGAAATCACAAATCAATCTCTCTCTCTCTCTCTAAAATCAATAAATAAAAATTTAAAAAAGAAAGGAAATTCTGACACATGCTACAACATGGATGAACCTTGAAAACATTATGCTAAATGAAATAGACCAATTACAGAAAGACTAACACTGTCTGATTCCACTTATGTGATATACAGCAGGCAAATTCATAGTTGCAAAAGGCAGAAGGTGGTTGCCGGGGCCTAGGGGGACAGCAGAATGGGGACTTAGTGTTTTAGTTTTGCAAGATGAAAAGAGTTGTGGAGTTAGGTGGTGGTGATGGCTAGACAATAATGGGAAGGTACTTAATACCACAGAACTGTCACTTCAAAATGGATAAAATGGTAAATTTTATGTTATGTCCATTTTTCCATGATTAAAAAGTCAATTAATTAATTAACAAATGAATGAGCTTTTCTGGTTTGCTTTAGTCATGCTCCTGTCCTTCAGGGTGCTTTGAGAAATCACATGCCCTTCACACTTCATGGATATTCTTAAGGACACAGCCCCATCCTCACTTCTTTCTCACCCTCCTCCCTCAGCCAGGGAATCCTTCAGATCATGGATTATTTAACATCATTTGTGGAAACTCAGATCTTACCTCCTCCTATTCTTGGTAGGATCACATCTGCATTCAGTTTAGAAAGCACCCGGTGAGTGCTGTCTCCTGGGAGAATCCATGGCATACGCAAGGCTTAGATCCTCACCTCCTCTGTGGCCCCATTCTGCTTCAGGATCCTGGAAGTCTGATCCTTGGGCCCTTCCAAAGAGGCCAAAGGGATTACTGGGTGGGTGGGTCTCTGAGGGTCTCCCAATTATTCTTAGGGATGAAGCAGTAGGGACCATCCATAGGGAGCCCTGGGGTCAGGGGTGAGAAGAGAATGAGCATCTCAGAGCTCTCAACACCCAGCTTTCATGCTCCACAAACCAGTGGGCAAAATAGAGACAAAGACTGACACATGGATTATTCTCAGGGGAGACAACAATTGCTTTGGCACTGTGGCTGCCGGACTTCCGTGTACATCAGAATCATCCAAAGGGCTAAAACCCAGATGTCTAGGACCAACTCAAGAGTTGCTGACTGATCTGGGGTAGGGCCCAAGAGAAGCATAGTAACCTCTGTTTTGTAAAAACTGCTGTTTGAAATTTCCACTAGACATAGAAGGTTCTTTGTTCTGTGAATTAATTCTGCTATTATTGGCTTCTGTAAAACATGCTTGCTCTAACGATAGGGAAAATAAGCTTAACTGTCTGACCTTGCAAGCTGCTCTGCTGCCATCCCTAGCTATCCCCATACCAGGTGTCTTTTAGTTATCTGTACTCAAGGCTACTGAACTGCACTCAAGCCTACAGGCTTCCTGCGAGATATCTGCTTAGCATACATAGGGCTCTTTTGAAACTTGCAAAAGGGACCAGAAGTCCCATATTTAGGAGACAAAGACATTAGAAACGTATAAAGGGAAAACTTCCTCCATGATTGCTTTGCTCAGACTCTGGAAGCATTCCTCTGAGCCTGTTAGCATAATAAAAGACTCCAAATTAATTGACTTATTAAGGCATCCTATGTTCAGCTTGCTGATTTACAATATAACACAAGAATTGTCATTTCTAACAAGTACCCAGATGATGCGGATACTGCTGGGGACGGGGCACCACACTTTGAGAACCACTGCTGTAGAAATTTCTGAGGCATGATGTAGGATTCAGCCACACCTGAATTTAAATCCTGTGCAGAGCCAAGGAAGAAAATCCTTAAATAGGCTTGAGCTTTTTGTTTTCTCTTATCTGTGTAATGAGAATGAGAATATAGTACTGACATTCCAGGAATGCACTTGAAAGAAAAAATAAACCACATAGCAGAGTGTGTGCACATTATTTACATTATTTATATTACTATTAATAGGACCTGAGAGGATCTTCCCCTAGAAGGGTGTGTGTTCGAGGGGATAAGGGAAAAGGAAAGGAAGATAGAGAAGGAGGAGGAGGAAGAGAAGAAGGAGAAAGGGGAGAAGGAGGAAGCAAAAAGAGAGAGAACATCCATGAGACATCTGTGAGATATGAGAAAAGAGGAATAGTTTGAAAATTCCATGAGGACCCTTGATCACATCAAGAAGCAAGTTGATAGGGAGACCGACCTTCTTCCCTTGAATCTCAGTGTCGCCTCTGAAGGATTGAGTTTCAAACCAGCATTGTGAGGACAGAGCAGCACAAGTCCTCTCCTGGCCTTTGTGGGAAATAAAGGGGTGCATGAGAGCAGCCTGGAATCCTTAGAAATTTTTAGAAATATTGATTCCTTTGAGAAGGGAATTGGTTTCTGCATTTTAGGGTCGGAGAAAGGGGCCGGTGGAGCCAGAAACAATTGCAAATGTGGTGCCAGTGGACTTGGAACTATGCCAAGTCGTTAATGAAAAATCAGGGGTAACTTTAAACAGCAATTCTCAATCTTGACCATGCATCAGAGCCACCTGGCAGGTTTCTTAAAACACAGATTGTGGCTCTGGCCGGTGCAGCTCCGTTGGTTAGAGCATCCCTCTGATACACTAAGGTTGCAGGTTCAATCTCCTATCAGGGCACATACAAGATTCAACCAATGAATGCATAAATAAGTGGAACAAGTACTCAATGTCTCTCTCTCTCTCTCTCTCTCTCTCTCTCTCTCTCTCTCTCTCCCCCTCTCTCTCTCCTCTCCCCTCCCCCCTTTTCTCTCTTTGAAACCAATCAACAAATAAAAGTAAAAATTTAAATAACAAACACAGATTGTTGGGCCCCACCCCAGAGTGTTAGCACATGTAGGAGAGGCCTGAGAAATTACATTTCCAAGGACTCCTCAGGTAAGGCTGATTACGGCTGGCTGGCTGGGCTGCTTAATTTTCAGGTTTCAGTGCAAAATAAAAAACGAGGGACCCCTTGTTCAAAAATTTCAAGACAGTGACAACAGAGCATTAAACTAAGAGTGGGGTCCTCTGCAACTGCTCAGGCCGCAAGCCCGTGAACCCCAACTCTGGCTGCTGGTCTGGGGACAATATTCAGAGAACCATCGATTTAGATTTCCTACTTAATTACCCCGGAACTACCTCCAAGTGGGGATCATAATAATAAATAAGTTGCCCCCTGTCCTCCAGAACTTACAAGGGATTTCTGTATCTCCAGGATTTCCCAACAGAATATCACCGAGGCTGAGTTTCTTCCTAGAATTCACGTGAATGTTGAAGACAAATTGGTCCTCGAGAATTTCAGGGAGACAGTCGTGCAATTTCCGGACAAGAATCTTTAAGAAGAGACAAGGTGTCTTTCTGGCAGGGGTGACTGTGTTAAAGTGGAACAGGTAGTCTTTTTATAGCTTTTTTTCTGTCCCTAGGGGCCTTATCTCCAAAGCTCCTCATTAGCCAAATTGTTCTCTCTTTATTCCAATCTTGCAGTAGAAGGAAGGGAATCACTAACTTGCTAATTACCTGAGAGAGGATAAGCAGGAGCCCTTTCCTCTCTCCTGCTTCTGTTCTGTTCCAGAGTGAAAGCTCACAGTCTGGGCTGATCAAGATGCCTAACAGTGAAGACAGTACCCTTCACCAAGTACCACTCACTTTTCCAGAAGGCAGTTTCCCAAACATCAGTCATTCCTGACTGTCTTCATGGTTGTTGCCAATATTCTCATTGACTTGAAAGTCGACTTTTCATTGGTTCACATTTTTAACTCATTCCAATCCAGCAAAATGTGTGTGTGTGTGTGTGTGTGTGTGTGTGTGTGTGTGTGTGTGATATTCAGTTGACCCTTGAACAACATAGGGGATAGGGGCGCTGACCTCCTACATAGTGGAAAATCCCCATATAAATTTTGAATCCCCCAAAATGTAACTACTTTTGACCAGAAGCCTTAACTGGTAACATAAGCAGTTAATTAACACATGTTTTGTATGTCATTCTATCTAATAAAGAGGGAATATGCTAATTGACCCTCATGCTGTCACAAAGATGGCAGCACCCACAGCCGATGAGGGAATATGCTAATTGACTTCCCTGCCCTCAAAGATGGCGGCACCCATAGCCACAAGATGGCTGGCAGGGGAGGGCAGTTGTGGGCAATAGGCCAGCAGGGGAGGGCAGTTAGGGGTGACCAGGCCTGCAGGGGAGGGCAGTTGGGGGCGATCGGGCTGGCAAAGGAGCAGTTAGGCGTCAATCACGCTTTCAGGGGAGTCGTTAGGTGGTGATCAAGCTGGCTGGCAGAAGTTGTTAGTGGCAATCAGGCAGGCAGGCAAGCGAGCAGTTGGGAGCCAGCAGTCTTGTATTGTGAGAGGGATGTCTGACTGCCAGTTTATAAACCGGCAGTCGGACATCTCCTGAGGGGTTCCAGATTGGAGAGGGTGCAGGCTGGGCTGAGGGACACTCCCCCCCGCAGTGCACAAATTTGGTGCACTGGGCCTCTAGTATGTATTATTTGTTGTATTCTTCCAATAAAGTAAGGTAGAGAAAAGAAAATGTTGTTAGAAAATCATAAGGTGCTGGGGTAAGGGGGAGTAGGGGAAGGTGGATAACGGGGATAAATGATGATGGGCAGAGATTTGAGTTGGAGTGGTGAACACAGTGCACAGATGATGTGTTGTAGAACTGTGCACCTGAAACCTGTATAAGTTTGTTAACCAGTGTCATCCTAATAAATTCAATAGAAAGGAAAATCATAAGGAAGAGAAAATACATTTACAAGATTGTATGTATTTAGTTTGAAAAATCCGGTGTAAGTGGATTCAAATTTGTGTTGTTCAAGGTCAACTGTACTTTCTAATACACATTAAAATATAGAGTCTTTAAAATACTCTCTGCACCCAGTTTTGAAAATAGTAATGATGCATGGCTACAGCTTCTAGATTTTTGCTTCAGGAGAACGTGCTCAGGTAGCCTCTTCTGACAGTCACCCTAGGCGAGGGTTCTTGGTTTTGGACTTTCTCATAGGTGCTGTAGTCACTGATGGCACTCACCTACAAACTGAGACCCAAGACTTGGGCAATTATGTGATGAAAGCCCACTTTGCCCTCTAAACTACAACGCCAAGAGAACAAGCTGCAAAACTGTCAATCTTTGGAGCATTTTCTCAATCTGTTAGGTTTTGCTTCCCACCAATTGCCATTAGTTTGGCTCAAATAAACTCATAAAGATTACCTGCAGGTTTTGATGTTTTTTAGGGATGTTCCACAACCCTACTATGAAACCTTAAATCTTTTCTACATTCAGTCAAGCGCGTTCTTCCTGCGTTCCATCTTCACCATGCAGCTAGCTCTGCTACATGCAAGTCTAACCATGTGACGCCTGCTCACAATGGCTTCCCACCAGCCTTAGAATTAAGCCCTTGCTTTTAAAGTTTGTAGTCATCTGGCCAGGACACTTGCAGTCTAATTCACCTTTATTCTCTCTTTCTTCTCTGCCACATATTTGGGTAGAGAAGCCTATCAAGGGAAGGTTTTGGGTTTCAGTTTACTGCTGCTGCCTTTGGGGGATGGGGAGAATGTGTGCCTATATTTTAAAATCTCAATTGCTGTGCGGGATGAGGGAGAGGATTCTGTCAGATTCTGCTTGATTCCAACCCAATTTACTCATTCAACTGTTTTGGGCATTTAAGTTGTTTATAGTTGGAGTAATTTACAAATAGTTCTACTATAAACATTTTTATACATATTTTTTGGTTCACAGTTGTACGTATTTTTGTTGGAAATATATTTAGGAGTGCAATTTATGGGGCCCAGGGAATACACATGGTCACATTTATTTAATACAACCAAACAATTTTCCAAAGTAGTTTGGAAACCAACCAATATACAACTCCACTATCTTGCCAATATTTTACATTGCCTTTTTCACTTTGGCCATTTTAATGAGTATGTAGCCATACCACTTGAAAAATTTTTTTTAATTTATTGATTTTAGAGATAGAGAGGAAAAGACAGAGAGAGAGAGGAAGGGGGGAGGGAGTGAGAGAGGGAGAAAGAGAGAGAGAGAGAGAGAGAGAGAGAGAGAGAGAGAGAGAGAGAAAGAGAGAAACATTAATTTATTGTTGTACTTCTTTCTTATATGTATCCTGACCGGGAATCAAAACCATGGTATATCAGGAGGACACTCTAACCAACTGAGCTACCTGGTCAGGGCCAGGACTACCACTTTTGGTTTTAATTTTTTTGACTTTTTAAAACTTTTATTGAACTACTCTTAGACCTACAGAAAAATTGAATTAATAATACAGAGAGGTCCTGTATATTATTCAAAGTTTACCAATGTTAATGCAGTCATTTTATCAATTGCTTCCTTTATAGATAGTGCTTTTTTGTGATCTCTATAAGAGTGTTGGTTTTAGTATCTATTTTTTAGTCAACCTCTAAAAACCTGGCCAGGTAACTAGTAAATTGGTTTCTTTGCTCCTTCTTTCCTACAATAGTACCAACCTCATTTATGAAGGGACTTTAATTAAGAAAAGAGAAAATTTTCTTAGAGTGGCTTTGTGGAGATGATCCCATGATACCTTCTCTGCATCTCTGAGTCTCTGTGTCCCTGTGAAGACATATACTCTGGTTCTCTAGTCCTTTAATGATACTCAGAGAAAGCTGGGAATTGGTCTAAGGAGAAGCCCACCAGTTCCCTTAAGTTCAGATCGAAGAACTCAAGCATGAGATTCCCTGGAGGTAAGAGGAAACATTTAGGAAGAGAATGATGTATATACCTGTCAGTGTTAGCAATCAGTCACCCAGGAGTTTTCTTCTATGAGCTGTGCTTCTTAGGATATGAACTTCCTTGGGGGAAAATGACAGTACACATTTGGATAATGAGGAGTTTTGGGAATTGAGCCCCCAAGGCCACAGAGATTGCAACTAATCTGCCTGTGACCCTTCTACTCAACAGCCCATCCCAGGTCAAAAACCAGCACACCTGAGTCTCCTGAGATGATCCTTCTTTCCCAGAAGCCCAGCTACCTTCGTTGGTCCACCTGCCCTTCCTGGGGACAGATTTCCCACCTCCACACTTCAATTTCCAGAGGAAAGACGAGTTACTCGTTGCTGGCTCCTAGGTGATCTTAAGTGCCCCAGCAAATGCTATGAGATATTTGACAGTTTGTTTTTTATTTTTCAACCAGCTATCTGGAGGACATCCAAGAGGTAAGAGAAAGTTCAGTAGGATTAACTTATAAGTGAAATTTGAAACGAATGTCATATATTTACTTTCCCTGTTTTATCTAATTTGTAACCAGCTTTCATCATTTCTGGCTCCTATTGTGTCTTCTAAATTCTAGGGACTCTTTCCCCACCTGAGCATGAATTAGCCTCTTCAAAAACCACACAGATGTTCTACCATTCTCTGGTTTCCCTCATTTATTTGGTCTTGAGTCGGGCAAGGGTGGGGTACGTTTGGCTTCTCGATTTTTCCATATTTGGTTTCAGATTTCATTCTTAGAGGAGAATCAAGTCTCATCCCTCTCTCTTTACTGTGTGGACTCCGGGATTGGAGATTGAGATTCACTCATTTACATTTTCAGTCTTTCTTTGAAAAAACCCTACACAAAACATTATTTTAAATAAAAATAAATATTTTAAACCACCAGAACAGCACAAGTGAGCAGTAAATAAACAGCATGCAACCACTTTCCAGAATTTATGCTGAAATTTTGCCCTATATGCTTCAGGCCCCTTTTAAAAATAATAAAGTATTATACATTACATAAAGTCTTCTTTATTTTCTTTTATTTTTAACTGAGTTTCAGACATCCAACATCTACACAGAGAGGCCTTTCTTTGCCTTCATACAGGGATAACTTATGTCATCATGGAAAAGTCCTCTTTATTATTATTTATCCCCCTCCTTCCCTCTCAGATGTTACCACTCTATGGAATTTGGTGGGTATTTGCCACACTTATTCTAACACTATTATTACATGTGAATGTGTCTCTATAAAGACTTCTCTACTATGGGGAAATTATAACAAACCCAAATGTCCATTGATGTGAGAATGTATGTTAAAATTAATGAACCAGACCTGCTTATATCAATCTTGATAAATATAGGAACTACTACAATGTTAAGCCAAAAACAAAGTTGCTGGCCCTAGCTGGTTTGGCTCAGTGGATAAAGCGTTGGCCTGTGGATTGAAGGCCCTGGGTTCAAGGGCACGTGCCTGGGGTGCAGGCTCGATCCCCAGGAGGGGGCGTGCAGGAGGCAACCAATCAATGATTCTCTCATCATTGATGTTTCTCTCTCTTTCTCCCTCTCCCTTCCTCTCTGAAATCAATAAAAATATATTTTAAAAAACGTTGCTGAATTAAATACACAAAGAATAGATGGAAAATAAAACCTTGGGACAGAGGGTGGTAGGAGGCAGGTTGTATGGGAATATAAAGCAAGGAAAGAAGAAGAGAGGGTAAGAGAAGAAAGCAGGAGAAAGCATCTATAACTGATTTGGTCTAAAAATATAGACAAGTTTAAGGAAGTTTCCCTTATGTAGTGTTTGATCACCACCTTCATCTTTTCTATCAGGATCATCAACAACATGAAATCAGGAAACCTCTCTGATACTGCAGAATTCCTCCTCCTGGGACTGTCAGGGGATCCAGAACTGCAGCCGGTCCTCTTCTGCCTGTTCCTGTCCATGTACCTGGTCACTGTGCTTGGCAACCTGCTCATCATCCTGGCCATTATCTCCGACTCCCACCTCCACACGCCCATGTACTTCTTCCTCTCCAACCTGTCCTTTGTTGACATCTGTTTCACCACCACCACGATCCCGAAGATGCTGGTGAACATTCAGACACAGAGCAAAGCCATCAGCTACATGGGCTGCCTCACCCAAATCTGCTTCGTCCTGACTTTTGCTGGATTAGAAAATGGAATTCTGATAATGATGGCCTATGACCGATTTGTGGCCATCTGCCACCCCCTGAGGTACAACGTCATCATGAGCCCCAGACTGTGTGGGCTGCTGGTTCTGCTGTCCTTTCTTATTAGTGTTCTGGATGCCCTGCTCCACACTTCGATGGCACTACGGCTGTCCTTCTGTACAGACCTGAAAATCCCCCACTTTTTCTGTGAATTAGCTCATATTCTCAAACTCGCCTGTTCTGATATCTTCATCAATAACCTCTTTGTGTATTTAGTGACCAGCTTGTTGGGTGTTGTTCCTCTCTCTGGGATAATTTTCTCTTATACTCGAATTGTGGCCTCCATTCTAAAAATCCCATCAGCTGGTGGAAAGTATAAGGCATTTTCCACCTGTGGGTCTCACTTAATAGTTGTTTTCTTGTTCTATGGGACGGGTTTTGGGGTATACCTCAGTTCTGAGGCTACACACTCTTCCAGGAAAAGTGCAATAGTATCAGTGATATATACAGTGGTCACCCCTATGATGAACCCATTTATCTATAGTCTGAGGAACAAGGACATGATAGGGGCTTTGAGTAAGCTCATCTCTAGAATAGCATCTTTTCATTGATATGTCAGCTGCTTTGGGCTTACACTGCTGGAATATGACACAGAGAAATAAATAATGAGAGATCCAGAAAGCCTAACCAACCTCTTTGAATACCCCATACCAGAGATCAATTGGTTAAGGGTGAGCATTTTAGAATCAGACCCTCTGAGTTTGAATCCTCCCTCTGTTAAACCATAGTTCTGGGTCTTTAACAATTTATTTCAACTCTCTAAGCTCGGTTCCCTCATCTATGAAATTGGCATAATTATAGTAGTTTACATGTTGAGAAGATTTGAGATACTTCATTCTATCAGTGAGGATTTATGTCTTCAGCTGTAATAAGGCAAAAGTCTCAACTCCAATAGTGTCAAATGATAAAAACAAGTATCTTCCCCAGGAAAAACTTCCAAGATCAGGTAGGTCCAGGCACAAAACCACAGGGCTGCATTTCACTCTGCCACCTGTTGGCTTCTTCCTTGATGCACAAAACAATGAACAGGGCTTGCTTAAGCTGAAGGTAAGTTTTGCATAAGCCTGAGTCATGACTACCCATCATGACTTGCCCAGTGAGGAATTTATGATCAGGTCACCCTGTGAAGTTACTTTCAATTACATTTATTATAGAGTCCATTTTCATCTTTACTGTGAATTTATTCACACCTGGAGAAGTTCCTTCCTTAGCCTATTAGCACCCATAGAAATTACTTCCTTCTTTTCATGTAACTATTCCCCTTTCATTTCTCATACATATCCCATACCTTTACCTCCTAGTTGGAACAATATTTGGGTTTCTGCTTAAATCACTGCTTCCTGAATAGCTATTGTTTTGGATCTCAAGTAATACATTTTAGACACCTCCCTTACCCTTCTTAATCCAGAATGACATACATACCTCATTTTGCCTTACTGTCTTGGAAATGTTCATGCTAATGTGAATTCTCCTTGCTTACCTATTAAAAGATGATATTCTCTTGTTAATTTGCCTAATGTCATTTTAATTATTCAACCCCAGAAGAACTAAGAGGGAAAAGGGAAAATTCCCCCATCCTCAATATTGCTATAGCACCATAATTAATCTTGCAATTTTGTAAAGCAATTACTCTACTTTGCTCTTCTTTGCCATCAAGTCAAATATTTTTCTCCATTGCTCTTTCATATATATATGTATTGATTTCAGAGAGGAAGGGAGAGGGAGAAAGAGATAGAAACATCAATGATGAAAGGGAATCATGGATGGGCTGCCTCCTGCACATCCCCTACTGGGGATAGAGCCTGCAATCCAGGCATGTACCTTGACCCGGAATCGAACCAGGACCTTCTGGCTCAACCACTGAGACACATCAGCCAGGTTTATATAAATTTTTAAATCTGCTTTTCACATACAATAACATCCCAGAATTTTTATTAATTCTACTAGAGGCCCGGTGCACAAAAATCTGTGCACTCCGGGGGGAAGGGGGGGTCCCTCAGCCCGGCCTGTGCCCTCTCGCAGTCTGGGACCCCTCAGGAGATAACGACCTGATGGCTTAGGCCTGCTCCTGGGTGGCAGAGGGCAGGCCCAATCCCTAGGTGCAGCCCCTGGTCGGGCTCAGAGCAAGGGTTATTGGGGAGTTGGGGCGCTGCCCCCTGTCATGCACAGAGCAGGGTGGATTGGGAGGTTGCGATGCCACCCTCAGTCACGCTCAGGGTAGGGCTGATTGGGGGGTTGGGGCACCACCCCCTATCACACTCAAGGCAGGGTCAATGGGGAGGTTGCGGCGCCACCCCCTGTGATGCACAGAGCAGGGCCAATCAGGGGGTTGGGGCACTGCCCCCCCCCCCCCCCGTCACACACAGAGCAGGGCCCATCAGGGGGTTGGGGAGCTCCCCCCTGTCACGCACAGAGTAGGGCCGATAGGGGAGTTAGGGCACCGCCCCCTTTCACACACACAGCAGGGCAGATCAGGGGGTTGGGGCGCCGCCCTCTATCACCCACAGAGCAGGGCCGATCAGGGGGTTGGGGCGCCGCCACTGTCACACTCAGGGCAGGGCCGATGGGGAGGTTATGGCTCTACCCCGTCACACACAGAGCAGGGCCCGTGGGGGGGGCGGGGTTGGGGCGCCACCCCCTGTCACACACAGAGCAGGGCCGATCAGGGGGTTGGGACGCCACACCCTGTCACACACAGAGCCGCAGGGTGATCAGGGGGTTTGGGCGCTGCACCCTGTCATGCTGATCTGGTGCTGGGAGGCATATTACCCTTTTACCATATAGGATAGAGGCCTGGGGGCCGGCTGGTTTGCCCTGAAGGGTGTCCTGGATCAGGGTGAGGGTCCCCACTGGGGTGCCTGGCCAGCCTGGATGAGGAGATGATGGCTGTTTGCAGCTGATCACACACCCTTCAGGGTGGGGGTCCCCACTGGGGTGCCTGGCCAGTCTGGGTGAGGGGCTGAGGGCTGCTTTCAGGCTGACTGAAGCTCCCAACCGCTCCTTTTTTTCTTTTTTTTTTTTTTCTTCTGGGCCAGCTTTAGCTCTGGCTCTAGCTCTGAGGCTTCCGCTGCTGGTTTGTTTGCAGTTCTATAATCGAAACAATGTATAACTTCAGCTCTGAGATCCCAGCCGGCTATATTTGTTAGAATGTTTCAAACTGCCAGCTCAGAGGCCGGCAAGTCAGGCGGGGAACGTTGGAGTCTGCAGTCACTGGAGCAAGCAAGCCTCACGTTCGCTTCCAGCTGCCTGGCTGCCGGCCGCCATCTTGGCTGACAGTTAATTTGCATAAGGATACGCTGATTAGCCAATGGGAAGGGTAGCGGTCATACGCCAATTACCATTTTTCTCTTTTATTAGTGTAGATAATGATATTTAAGGCAAATAAAAGCTCTGTGCTATTTCTTTTTTTTTTTTAAATATATTTTATTGAATTTTTACAGAGAAGAAAGGAGAGGGATAGAGAGTTAGATGAGAGAGATCGATCAGCTGCCTCCTGCACAGCCCCCAGTGGGGATGTGCCCGCAACCCAGGTACATGCCCTTGACCGGAATCAAACCTGGGACCCTTGAGTCCGCAGGCTGACGCTCTATCCACTGAGCCAAACCGGTTCGGCAAGCTCTGTGCTATTTCACACACAGAAACACACACACACCCCATCTAATAAAGAAGGAATATGCTAATTGACTGTCACACCCTCACAAATGGCGGTACCCACAGCCAATAAAGAGGAATATGCTAATTGACTGCCATGCCCTAACAAATGGCAGCGCCCACAGCCACAAGATGGTGGCACCCAGTCCCCTCACCCCCTCCTCATCCCACCAGAGTCCCCCAGTACCCTCAGCCCCACCTCATCAACTGGAGTCCCCCAGTCCCCTCAGCCCCACCTCATCAACTGGAGTCCCCCAGTCCCCTCAGCCCTGCCTCATCAACTGGAGTCCCCCAGTCCCCTCAGCCCTGCCTCATCAACTGGAGTCCCCCAGTACCCTCAGCCCCACCTTACCCAGCCGGGGTCCTCAAGTCACCTCAGTCCCACAGGGGAAGGCAGTTGGGGGCAATCGGTCTGGCAGGGGAAGGCAGTTGGGGATGACCATGCCAGCAGGGGAGCAGTTAGGCGTCAATCAGTCCGGCAGGGGAGCAGTTAGGGGACTATCAGGCTGGCAGGCAGAGTGGTTAGGGGCAATGAGGTAGGCAGGCAAGCAGGCAAGTGGTTAGGAGCCAGCAGTCCCGGATT
>NW_005871462.1:310840-317035 GCF_000147115.1 Myotis lucifugus | reverse complement strand
GACCAGGAACCTAACTGTGACCTCCTGGTTCACAGGTTGATGCTCAACCACTGAGCAAAATCAGCCGGGCTATCACATCTCTTTTTAGAACAACTTCCAGGTAGTATTTATCTAATATTGTTAAAGTTATCTTTTAGATATCACAATTCTAAATAAATTTCCCCTTAAAAAAAAGAAATCAGTATTTGTATAGTGATTTTGAACCTAGCAGTAGTGCTATGTTCTTGAGGCATCTTAGCAAGTGATAAAGGGCATGTCAAGTCCAGCTATTGCTTTGTTGTGGTCGTAAACCTTTGAGAGATTTTAGGAAAGTTTTCAGTTTGAGCTGAACTTGTGAAGACCAGCTACTGAAAGAATTTCAGGCCTGTGTGTGAGATGGGTGGGGTTGGTTCTTGGGAAATTACTAGGGTGAGGTGAGTTTGAAGGAGATGCAGATTTGAACCTACCTGCACTTGCAGGCCCAGTGGAGTGACAGCTCAGCAAAGAAACAATGGTACCTGCCTGCCTGCTGTGTGTTGAGGAGAGAGGGTCTCACAAAGGAACAATATCACCTGTCAACACTTCTGTCCCAGCCAGAGCTTCCCCATCAGCCCTCACCCTGAAGCCACACTATTTAGCTCTTCCTTTATGTCCCTGGTGGTTCTGAGCTACTGCCCCGGGGCTGAAGCTTAGAGTGAGAGTTTGTCAGTGAGCAAGTTCACGCGTGGGTCCTCTGAAAGGAAAGCAAGGTGTCTACCTAATCCGCCATTTTGACTCAAAGACCTAAGGTGTATAATTTGCTAATTTAACACAAATATATTGTGAAATGATTACTACAGAAGGATTAGTTAACACTTCCATCACCATACATCATTACCATTTCTTTTTGTAATGAGAATTTTTAAGATATACTGTTTTAGCAACCTTCAAGTATATAATACAATATTATTTACTGCAATCAGTATTCTGTAAATTAGTTCCCCAGAACTTATCCATCTTAAAATTGGGAGTTTGTACCCTTTGACCTAAATATCTTTCATGCATGCCCTGCCCCTAGTAACCACCATGCTATTCTCTTTTTCTATGAGTTCAGCTTTTTTAGATTTCACATATAAGTAATTTCAGGTAATATTTGTCTTTCACTGTCTGATATTTCACTTAGCATACTGCCCTCAAATTCCATTCATGGGGTCACCAATGGTGGTATTTCCTTCTTTCTGATGACTGATTAATATATCTTCTTTATCTAATCATCTATTGATGGACACTTAGCTTTTATTATATTTTGGGTATTGTGAATAATGCTGCAAAGAATATGGGCATGCAAATATCTCTTCAAGATTTTTTTAAATTTCTTTTGGATATATGCTCTGAAGGGGATGACTGAATCATATGGTAGTTCTATTCCTAATTTTTGAGGAACATTCGTACTATTTCCATACTGTACCAATTTACATTCCCAATGATATTGCACAAGGGCTCCCTTTTCTCCACATCCTCACTAAATTTTACCTTTTGTCTCAATTCTGTTCCATTGGTCAATGTGTTTGGGGTTATTTTTGCCAGGACCACCGTGTTTTTAGTATTATAGCTTTGCAGTATACTTTGAAATCAAGAAGTGTGATGCCTCCATTAAAAGTATCCAGAAGCCATTTCAGGCTCCAGGAGAAGCCCAATTCAATGACAGATGCAGGCTGATTAGAGCCCAAACCTTTGGCAACAGTTGGGAAAATATGCAGTCAAACCCCTCCCAGGGAGAAGGGAACAGACTTGTGTTTCTGCCTCCTCCCTCTGTGCTGACGCCAGGGACATAACCATGGGGAGTGTTTGTGTACACATTTAAAAACTGCCTCTGTTTCCTGTGGTGATGTGGACTCCCAAAAGCCAAGCCATGTTGGCTCTCAGAGCTAGATGATTTGGGATCCTGGCTCTCAGGTTTTTCATAAAAGTTAGAGCACTACGCATATGGTTCAAACCCTTTGGTCTTTATGGATAAGTTGAGTTAGGGATTCCCTCCTGGCTGTAAGGTGCTATAACAAGGATGGGTTTAGAATGTATGTCTCAGCTTTTCATATCTATTATGTAGTCGGTATTTTTGCAGTTCCCTAATGTGTAAGAGTCACTCAACCAGCTTCTGGATTTCTCTCTGAGGGAATTGTTCTGTGTGTACCTATATATTAGTGTGTTCCTGGGAGCAGGGAAGTCACAAACCCCCTATTCTTCCACATTGCTAACATCAGTGAAAAGTCATTAATTAAGTTTAAGCTTTTAACAAGGTCAGTATTAGGGGAAATTTATTTTATATATATCATTGGGAAAAATAAAAGTGATAAAAGATACATTAGACGCCAATGAAAATGACAGATGTGTAAGGCAAAAATGATCAAATACTGGAAATGAAATACTGGCTCTGTCCATCCAATATCTCTCCCAGGTCACATTGCTTCCTCCTTTCTCTCTATCTCTTCCACTTCTGTTTTATAAAAATACATGGCATTAGGGCCACCTGATAAGCCAGGATAAGTGTAATCTCTGCAAAAATCTCCTTTCCCCCCAAATAAGTAACATTCATATTTTTATCAAATAAGTTCAGAATCACATATTGGGGTTGGGGGTTAGGATATGGACATATTGTCTTGAGGGTTGTCACTTAATGCACAATAGATGCCCTCCGATTGACTCCATAGAAAATCCTTTTAACATTTGACCCAGGTAAGGATCATTTTCTGTCTCTGGGCATTATGTCAAGTATGACAATTATATCCCTTCTTAGTGAACCTGAGAAAAACCATTCTTAGAAAGAATTCACCAAATAGAGGAATGGATGATTTCTACTCTCCTGTTCTTGAAGTCCTTACCTCTGAAGTCCTTGTAATGACAGACAACTCTCTTAATTGTTTGACCACATAAACATATGTTTTAGGAATTTCTTTTCTTATTAGATCCAAAGCCTTTCTCACCAATGAAGTTCAATTACCTCACAATCATCTCTCACTACTGAGATGATATAATTATGCTCATTTTATAGTTAATGTAACTGAGTATGGTGGATGCTAATGTTACTCAAAGGTTTCAACAGATCCAGGTTTCAACACCAAGTTAAAATGCATTTGGTCATTATATTCTGATCATTTAAGAAAAATTATCTCAGAAATTGCTAAATTTCTGAGAAAGAAAGGTGAGCTTCCTTGCTTCACTGTGGGCCTAACTTTGAGTTTCAATTGACATGGCCCTGTAATAGGAGAAGGGGGAAGACGGCTTCTAGAAGTGACCACAGCTGTGCTTCCATTCTTTTTCCTGTACTGTCCATATTCTACTCCTATACCTCTTCTGAGAGTTATTTATTTAAATATTACTAATCCTTTCAGCACTGCCTCAAGTTCTGATTATATGGAACCTGAGTTAAGAATTAAAATAATTTGTTAAACAATACAGAAATTCAGGTTTCAACACCAAGTTAAAATGCATTTGGTCCTTATATTCTAATCACTTAAGAAAAAATTGGTGATGGAAGAATTAGGCATTCAGGATCTCCCACAATTTTTATCACTATTATTCATTCTAAAAATCCAAGTTGAAAGTAGGTGACACAGTCACAAACATGAAGGTATTCTATCAATGAGTTTCTTCAAGGCTCCCTTCATGTCCTTGTTCCTCAGGCTGTAGATAAAAGGGTTCATCATTTGAGGAATCACAATGTACATCATTGAAGCCACTGAAGTCTTTCTAGGAGAGTCAGTAACTTCAGAGGTAATGTACACTCCAACAACTGTCCCATAGAACAACAAAACAACTGAGAGGTGAGACCCACAGGTCAAAAAACCTTTATACTTTCCACCAGCTGATGGTATTCTCAAAACAGAGGAGACAATTTGAGTATAAGAGAAAATGATCCCCAAGAGAGGTATACCACCAAGGAGGCTAGCCATAAAATATATGAAGATGTTATTGATGAGGGTATCAGAACATGTAATCTTGATGAGTTTAGCAAGCTCACAAAAAAAGTGAGGGATTTCCAGGTCCTTGCAGAAGGAGAGCCTCAACACCATCAGACTGTGGAGCAGGGCATTCCCAATGCTAATGAACATGGAGAGTGCAATCAGCAGGCCACAGAAATGGGTGTTCATGACAATGGTGTACCTCAGTGGGTGACAAATGGCCACATAGCGGTCATAGGCCATTGCTGCAAGGATAAAATTTTCCAAACCAACAAACACCATGACGAAGCAGATCTGGGTGATACATCCTATGTAGCTTATGCTCTGATTGTGTGTTTGGATGTTCACCAGCATCTTTGGGATCGTGGTTGTGCTTAAACAGATGTCATTAAAAGACAGATTGGAGAGAAAGAAGTACATGGGTGTGTGCAGGTGGGAGTCAGAGACAGCAGCCAGGATGATGAGCAGGTTTCCCAGAATGGTGGCCAGGTATATGGACAGGAACAGGTAGAAGAGGAGGGACTGCAGTTTTGGATCATTGGTCAGTCCCAAAAGAAAGAATTCTGAAATATCTGATTCATTTCTGGGCTCCATGTTGTGGGTGAATCTGATGGAAAAGATGGAATGAAAATTAAATACTAGTAAGTGGTTCTTAGATGAGCAGCAGCAGCATTACCTAGGAAACTACTAGAAATGCAAATTCTTGGTACTACTCCCCTCTTACTGCCGACAAACTTTACAGTAAGGACCAGCAACCTATGAGATGTAGTACTTTAAAAAAAAAAAGAAAAGTATATTTGTGTATTGAGAACCCATATGAATATACAAATCTTTCCCCCTGCTAATTTTCCCTGCATCATCATCTCCTATACCTCCTCTTCCCTTCACTCACATTTTGACCCAATTTTTTAAGGCTCAACATTTCTGTTTCACATATTATGCCAAGTGCTAAGACTGAAACAAAGAACAATACATGGCATCTCTTTCAGAAATATTCTTTTGCCTTCAAACAATCAGAAAGATGAGAATGAAGTAATTTGATCTCTCTCATAGAATATTGTTCCCCAAACTTTGACACGTCCAGAATCACCTGGAGGGTTTGTCAAATCACTGATGAGCTAGCTTATATTATGACCCAGTTACCTGTAGGAAACTTAGCTAAATGAAATTAAGTTATGAACACAGGAGAGAAGGTCTGAGTACATACATGTTTTCTGATTGTAGAGTTGATTGACCCATTGTTGTTAATGCTCTGAAAAGTAGAGAATTGGCATTTCTAAACTGTCACTCAGTTATCATAACTTCCTTTTAAATTTTTAATATTTCATCTTAAACAATGCCTGGATCTTCTCACTTACCTAAAAGGTATGTCCACCTCTATCCATGAAGTAATATGTGGCAGATCATGGCATCCATTCAGGTATACACTCAGCACCTGAGCATGTATTTAAAAATGTGTCTATAAAATTGAAGCTCCTAAGTTTCCTCCATGGAATCACTACTTGTCTGGATTTGATTTTCATTCCCAGAGAAACTGGACATCTATGGAGATGATATTCACTATCTCATTCTAAGAGGACTTTTTCTCCTAAGGTGCTAAGTGGCATATCATAAAAAAAAAAAGAATGCTAAATGAGAGAAAGAATTAAACCCATATGCTCATAGAAAAACATACAAATAGCAGCAAGTTTTGGTCCTTGAAAACAGAGACTTAAAGATAATGCAGATTTATAAGAGAACTAGTGACCTGGTGCATGGATTTGTGCACGTTGAAAGGAAATCAATTAGAAGGTGGCCGGTGGGCGGACTGGGTGAGATGGTCCAGACACACCTTAAAGGCAACCTCCCATGATCCCTCCCTGGCTGGCTGCACCTGGGGTGGCGCTGTGGCTCCAAGGGCACCTGCAGAGTGAGTGGGGTCCCTCCAGGAGGTAAGGTCCCTCAGCCTGGCCTGCGGGGATTGGGCCGAAACCAGCTCTCTGACATCCCCTGAGGGGTCCCGGAGTGCAAGAGGGCACTCTGCAAAGTTGCTGTCGTACAAGGTCTGGAACACAAACACAAGTGTGCAGTAAACCAGATTCGGGGCCGACAGTACCCCAACAACAACATAACCCACGGCAGAAGGTAGAATTACGTGGCTCCATGAGGAATCAGGCTCCCTCCTCTCTGGTTTCCAGGTGCATCACCTGAGAACCACCGCTGCCAAGTCACTGCAGCTCGGCAGCTCCTGCACTGAATGTCTGACCCCTGGTGGTCAGTGCACATCATAGCTACCAGT
>NW_005871462.1:307850-310683 GCF_000147115.1 Myotis lucifugus | reverse complement strand
CAGAACCTAGAGACAGAACCTAGCGAGGAGACATTGCAAAGATCCTGGACAGACATGGCTACAGAACTTGGCTGGAGAACCTAGACAGAACATGGCAGGAGAACCTGGAGAACCTGGCTAGAGAACCTAGCAAGAGAACCTGTACACAGAACTTGGCTGGAGATCTTGGACAGAACTTGGCTGGAGATCCTGGAGGGAGAACCTCGCTATGCTGATGAACTGAACCCTGTCTCCATGTCATTCCTTCTTCGCTGACTCCGTCCACACCTTTGGGGATCCCTGGACCTGCTGGGGTTGGACATCAGCACTGCATAGGAAAGGGAACAATCAACGCAATAAAAAGGCAACCTATGGAATCAGAGAAAAATCTCTGTAAATCACATGTCCAATAGGGATTAATATCCAAACTATATAAGGAGCTGTTACCACTCACAAAAATACAAATAATTCAATTTAATATAGGCAAAGAACCTTAGTAGACAGTTTTACAAAGACATAAAAGGCCAGCAGGTACATGAAAAGGTTCTCAACATCAGTCATCATCAGGGAAATGCAGATAAAAACTACAATGAAATATCACCTCACACCTGTTAGGATGTTTATTAATATGCTGGTGAAGATGCAGAGATAAGGCAACCCTTTTACACTGTTGGTGTGAATAGTAACTGGTGCAGCCACTGTGGGAAGCAGTATAGCAGGTCATCAGAAATTGAAGATATTATATAGCAATCTTACTTTTGGGTATATGTTCAAAAGAAATAAAATCAGTACCTTGAAAAGATATTTGAACTCCCAAGTTTATTGCAACCTAGATACGGAGATATGGAAACAAGTTAAGTGTCTTGTGACAGATGAATGGATAAAAAAATGTTATATAGATATATAAAATGGCATATTATTCAGCCTTAAAATGAAAGAATTCCCTGCCACATGTGACATCATGGATGAATCTGGATGGCATTATGCTAAATGGAGAGAGAGAGAGAGAGAGCACGCACTTGTCTGTCATAGGCCATACAAATCTAAAAAAAAAAGTCAAAATAATAGAAACAGAAAGTAGAATAGTGGTTGTGAGGGACTGTGGGGTAGGCATTTTAAGGAGAGATTTGTAAATTATAAGATGAGTAGAGTCTGAGGATATAATGTACATCAGGACAACTGTAGTTGATAATACTGTATTGTATAATTAAAATTTACTAGAAAAAAGGTTAAATCTGTTAGGTGATGAATGTGTGACTTTGATTGCCGGATCCATTTATCACAAAGTGAAATGCTCTCTGACTCCATCTCTTTCAAGTCTTCTTTGTTCCCATGGCCTCAGGCTAATGGCCTCTGCTTAGTTTCACACATAGAAATGCTAATCACTAGAGGAGTTCTGCTGGTGGCTTGAGGAGATAAAAGAAGTTTGTATTGTTTATTAAAAACCTGCAGGAACCTTGTGACCAGACTCATATCAACTAGTACAATGTTCCAATCAGAATACATACAATGGCTGAATGAATAACAAAACAAGACCATTACATAGGCTGTCTACAAGAGACACTTCAGATTGAAAGACACACATAGATTGCAAGTAAAGGGATTTAAACAAAAAAGGTATTGTGTGAAAATGTAAACAAAAAAAAAAGCTGGGGTAGCAATACTTATAGCAGAGAAAATAGACTTTAAAACAAAAACTAAAACAAGAGACAAAGAAGGACCCACCACTTCTGGGTTTTTATCTGAAGAAACCCAAAACACTAAATCAAAAAGACATGTACATCCATATGTTTATTATTGCAGCATCATTTATAGTAGCCAGATATGGAAGCAACTTAAGTGTCCATCAATAGGTTAATGGATAAAGAAGAAAAGTTTCATATACTAGTATACATTGTAATATGATTAAGCCATAAAAAAAGAATGAAATCTTGTCATCTGCAACAACATGTGTTAGGGCCAAGAATAGAATATTGGGGATTAGCTATGGTTATGGGAAATATTAATTATGCTCTGTTAACCAGAATTGCCTTGTGTTGATTAAAGAAAGGACATTCTGACCTGCTGGGAGTTGTACACCTCCTGGACCTGGGAGTCAACCTTGGACCTGGGAGTCAACCTTGGAATTTGGTCCATTCCCATGGAAAGATTAACAACCTTGTTGCCCAAACAATGGAGTATCACCCCAGCCTCCTACTTCCCCATGCCTGAAATCCCTACTTGCCCATGCCTATAATCCATATTTCCCTGTGTAATCTTTGTCTTACCCTATATAAGCAGCTGGCTTATGAGGGGCTGCAGAGCAGATAATTTTGTGGATGACTTGCTGCTCTCCCATATTGGCAGCAGTATTGGAATAAACACTCATATATAATTCAATCCTGTCTCTGATTAATTGGCTCAAGTAGTGACAGGCAGCACGCACCCATTGATTGTCTGGTTACACATGGATAGGCCTTGAGGGTATTGTGCTGAGCATCATAAGTCAGACAGAGAAAGACAAGTGCCCAATAATTTCATTTTTATGTGAAATCTAAAAAAACAAAATAAATGAATAAGCAGAACTAAAACAGGCTCAGATACAGAGAACATTTTGACAGTTGCCAAATGAGAGGGGGTTGGGGTAATGGTTAAAAAAGGTGAAGGGATTTAGAAGTATAAATTGGTAGTTGCAGAACAGTCATGGGGATATAAAGTACAGCATGGAGAATATAATCAACTAGAGGCTCAGTGTGCATGAAATCGTGTGTGAGTAGCTTGCTTCTGCTTGCCTCAGCTGGCCGCCCACCCATCACCGCTCCTAACTTGCTGCCCAGCCCTCGGCTGCTCATAGCTCTCAGCCTCTAGTAGGTTT
>NW_005871462.1:304813-307750 GCF_000147115.1 Myotis lucifugus | reverse complement strand
GATCATGTATTGGCACAATCTTGACTTTTTCCCTTTCTAGGGGGAGCAACTGCGTAAACTTTATCTTTTGCCCTTTTCACTAAAAGTATTATCATTTTATAAACAATTGCATTATTTTTCATTTTTGAAAGTTTTTATAAAAGAAACCAGAGAGTACATGTAATTTAAAATTGACATTCTTCTGTAATCTATTTTTTATCATGTTGATATTTTTAGTCCTGCTGCATGAATTTTAATCACCAGTGTGTTACACTGTATAGTCACATCATAATTTATTACTCTTTCCTAATTGATAGGTATTATGGTTAATGTCCATTATCCTATGACAATATAAATTACTGCATGGGGCAATGTCACATTCAAGATGGTGTTGCCTCTGGGAAGGGAAGAACAGGAAAGGAGTAATGAAAAGAGTAGCGTGTGTGTGTGTGTGTATTACTTTATTAAAAGCCTAAAAGCTGTAAAACAAAATGTCAACATTTGTTTATTCTGGAATGAGTGGCAGGTGGTTGTATATTTTTATCATACTATTTCTGCTGTTCTTACATAAACTATTTTTTAAAATATATTTTTATTGATTTTAGAGAGGAAGGGAGAGGAAGAGAGAGATAGAAACATCAATGATGAGAGAGAATCATTGATTGGCTTCCCCCTGCATGTTGGACCCAGGCATGTGTCCTTGACCAGAATTGACCTGGGACCCTTTGGTCTGAGGCCAGCGCTCAAAACACTGAGCCAAACTGGCTAAGGCTAAACTATTTTTAATTTTATAAAGAGAAACAGGGGTACTGGGAAGGCAGCCGGTGGAATCTCTCTGTGTTTCCACTCTCTCTCCTACATTTTGACACCCAGATACAGAGATAATATACTCTTCTGTGCATGGTGTATCATAACCCAGGAATGGAAATAAAATAAGAAGCTGACCATACCCATTCCCAGAATTCAGGTAAATGGCAGAACGTTTTGCAACAGTCATCGTGTTTGAGAAGGGGCAGATTTCTGCTCAGGGGAAAAATGGGGTTCTGCCTTTTTTTTTTTAAGATTGGGAGACAAGCAGAGTGAGAACTAGATAAGCAGAGTGAGAAGTAGGTAAGTATTGGTACAATTATACACAAGAATTTGTCAACAAGCAGACAGGGAGGAGTCCCTGGGACACTTCGTTCTGACTATTTGCTCTATGTCCTCTGCTCATTGCTTCTCCGGAATAGCATTGTAAACAAAACACGTGCCTTTATTTGCAAGGCATTAACTAAGGGACTTTAATTACCTGGTTGCCATCAGGGTGGAATGATGCTTGACATGACACGTGGATATTTAAGATGGAAGATTTGTCCACAGGAAGGGCAGAAAGACCAAGTGTGGCCACGGGCTCCTGGTCCAGAAGGATCATGTCTGAGAGGAGGCTCAGGTGTGCTGCTTTCTGACTCGGCAAAGCTCCGGAATGAGGCTGTCACAGGCTGGCTCTATACTAGTGTAGTTCCTATATCCCTGGGGGTCAATATCCAAAGTTCCTCATTAACCAACACCTTTGGTGTCATTTTGATCCCCGGGCAGTGGAAATTCTTAAAGACTGAGACAATTCTTAAAGAGAGACATAAATGCTGACTAACTTTTGACCTGTGTTAAAGTTACTTACAAACATTTTTCTTTAAGGATTTCAGTATTTTCAAGTGTTTATTACTTTACATTTTAACTTGTTCAATATGAATTTCTTAATCCATATTCTTCTTTCTTTTTGAAAAAATAAATTTATTGCTTATTTTTCCAGATATATTATTTGAAAATAAACTTATGACAAGAGGGCATTTTAATATTATTCATAATTTTACCACAAGTAAACTTCAAACACACCGATAAAATATACAAAGACACAGTGAGGCTGAAAAGAAAAATAGTTTTCTCTGTACTCCAATAAGAAGTGAAAGATACAATGGTAGAGGGGCTACAACCAAATTGTTGTGTTTATTTATGTTCAATGGTAAGTAGATATTTACCCTTTCAGATGATAAGGATTAAAGAATAGAACTGGATCCCTATCTCACTCCACTCACAAATGTCAACTTAGATTAGATTGACTTTTTTCAAGTTGTATTTTTTTTTAATCCTCACCGGAGGATATTTTTTCATTGATTTTTAGAGAGAATGCTAAGAAGAGGGAAGAGGGAAGAGAGAGAGAGAGAGAGAGAGAGAGATAAAGAGAGAGAGAGAAAGAGAAAGAAACATTGATGTGAGAGAGACACATTGATTTGTTGCCTCCCACAGGTGCCAGACCTGGGCCCCGGATGGAGTCTGCACCAAAGTACGGGCCCTTGACTGGAATGGAACCTGGGACCCTTCAGTTTGTGGGCTGATACTCTATCCACTGAGCCAAATGGCCAGGGCAGAAAAATAGTTTAATAAATTTGACTACAGAACATAAAATACACAAAGAAAAAACATCATTAGCAAAGTGAAAATTATAAACTGGAAGAAAATGTTTTCAACTTAACATCACAATTTAAAAGATCACCTAGGAGTGGAGAATAAAAAGTCTAAAGACCTAATAGAAAAACTGGTAAAAAGCAGGAACAGACAAACCTCAGATAACAAAATGCAGTGGCCATCAAAGTGGAAAACAGGGCAAATTCAAAGTGCACAGAGATATAATTTCCCGTACATTAGAATGACAACACATTTAAAAAGTTGGACAATAAGCTCTGTTAGCAAGATCATGGGGAAATAGACATCACATTTTGTTGTGGGAGGGCAAAATTTTACGACAAAATAGACAGGATTTTGGCAATATTTATCATAATTTTATAGTTATTACCCTTAGAATCAGTAATATTAATCTTAGGAAACTATCCTAAATACGCAAAAGCAAAACAAGGCTACTCATATGTAATATGCCACCGAAGCTGGAAACAACCAACAGCTCCAGCAATAAATAACTAGCTG
>NW_005871462.1:292193-304685 GCF_000147115.1 Myotis lucifugus | reverse complement strand
GAAAACTGCTAGAACAGAGATAAGGACTGGGGACCAAGCTAGAAGCCCTCCTGTGTTTGGAGGTTGGAGAGATAAGGAAGATGCAACAAAGGAGACTGAAATAGTATCCAGAATAATCTATGATGCTGAAAGTCAAGTAAGAACGTGTTTCAGTTAAATAGTAAACTGAGTCAAGGTTGTTGACAATTTAAGTAAGAGAAGGATAAAAACATTAAACCTTGAACTTATGATAGAGAACCTTGATAACTCTTCATGAGTAGTTGAATGTTGCTATAAAAGAGAAGAAAAAAATATGAGGTTGTTGCCAGTGCAGGATGCAGGGTCTAGAGAGGTTTGATTTCTTTAAGATTGGGGAATGCAAAGGTATTGAATGTTATTGAAAATGAATTAATCAAAAGGGGAAATTACGTATGATACAGGGAGAGATGGGAGAATTACTAGAGTTATGTTCTAAAGGAGGCAAGAGTGGTTTGGTGCTGACAGAAGTTGAAGTGTTGGCCTTGATTAGGTGCAAATACAACAGAACATATTTCTCTTAAAAACAAATAGAAAATAATCAGTGGGAAACATCATGCTAATTAAATTGTTCAATCACATAACTTTCCAGGAAACACAGCCTGAACTAAACAGACTCACAGAAAAGTTCTTCCAAGCATTTAAGAATTGTTAACTTCAAGATTAAAGGTTGATTTTAGAAAATATAAGGGAAGGAATACCCTCTATCTCATGTTCTCAGGTCCACACAGCCCGGATGCCTATAGCATAGAAATTTAGCAGAAGAAAGGAAAATCACAGGTACGCTTACTCTTACAAAATTATTAACAAAGTTTTACAAACCTACATCTAACCAAGAATGTAAATGGACACTGCATTCAGTTTTGCTTCAGAAATGTGAGGTTGATTTTTGTTCTATGTAACCTCATTTAGTCCCACACTTGTTTAAATCCTTAATTGAATGTTAATTTCTCCATGACTCCCCTTGCCCTATTGTGTAAAATTGCAACATTTTGCCCTTTCCACAGCCCCTATCACCATCTCTCAAACAATCTTTTTTGTATGGTATCAGATTAGTCCACTGGGAGGTAGACATGTAGACAGAGATAAGCATGCAGGGGTATGCTGAGGAGTTCTCAGATGAGTCCATGTGGAAGAAGAGGAGCAGTGTAGGACTAGGCAGAGGGAAAGTGAAATGCAATGGAGTTTCAATGTCAAACTCCCCTGACTCTGCAGGAAGTTCTATAGCTGGAATGTTGCTTCTGAGCTGTTCTAAATTGGAGCAAGAAGTCCAGGTCTTAACACCTGCACTGATCAGTCATTATGTGCAGCCCTGCCAAGGGGAGTGACCTTAGGTGCGGCATTGGTTCTCTTCTGAGAGGTTGATGCAAAGAGGGGCTGACCATGAAAGGCTGTCTGCCAGCAGCACTCCTAGAAGCTCGGGTGATCACTGCTTCTTCACTAAAGAGTCGAGAGGTGTCATATCACAGTGTCCCGCATTTAGCTCTGTCATAGATCACCCGTTTTTCAGAAATGCATACTCCTGGAGCACTGGGATTTCTCTTTTTGTGCACGGTTTCATCAGCAGCACCTAATACAGGGCCTGGCAACAGTGTGTTCTCGATATTTGTTGAATGAATGAATAAATGTGTGCATTAGAATCTTAAATTATGGCCCTAGCCGGTTTGGCTCAGTGGATAGAGCATCGGCCTGCGGACTGAAGGGTCCCAGGTTCGATTCCAGTCAAGGGCATGTACCGTGGTTGAGGGCACATCCCCAGTAGGGGGTGTGCAGGAGGCAGCTGATCGATGTTTCTCTCTCATCGATGTTTCTGACTCTCTGTCCCTCTCCTTTCCTCTCTGTAAAAAAATCAATAAAATATATTTTAAAAAAAAGAATCTTAAATTATGATTCAACACATTTACTGAGTAAAGACCTAAACATACGATTATTTTCTTTTCTTTCTTTTTTTTTTAGATTTAATGAACAACATTGAGTTGCTCCTTTTTTATCATATATCTTTATTGATTTCAGAGAGGAAGGAAGAGGGAAAGAGAGCTAGAAACATCAATGATGAGAGAGAATCATTGATTGGCTGCCTCCTGCACATCCCCCACTGGGGATCAAGCCCGCAACCCAGGCATGTGCCCTTGACTGGAATTGAACCCAGGACCCTTCAGTCTACAGGCTGATGTCCTATCCACTGAACCAAACCAGCCAGGGCCGATTATTTTCAATAGCTGAAAAAAACAATGCAACATCCTTCCATGATGATAAAAACAGTGATGTAAGAATAAAAGAAACTACCTTAGCTCCAAAAAAAAAGGTATTTCAGAAATAAACTATAGTAAATGAAATAGTTAATGGTCAAAGACTAAAAGTATTCTTTTAAAAATCAATAACAATATATAAAAGTTGCTAATACTGCTTCTATATAAGCAACATAGTTCAGGTTTGAGTCATTGAGAAAAAAATGAACCATTGACAGGTAATATTAGCACCTAGGTGGAGAATGCAAATAACTATAGACAATTTATTAGAAAGAACAAGAGAATGTTCTTGTTCAAAATACTATACAGATACTAATTGCATAGCTTTACAAAGCAAAATTTATTTAGAAAGTGTAATTTCTAAAAGACACTCTTTTTTCCTAATGGAGTTTTTAATAGAATTTGATAAGCTGATTCCAGTATTTTTTAAAATTATAATAAAGATAGCAGGTATAAACATCTACCTAAAAATATAAGATAATTAAACATTATGTCATTGGCACAGGAGAAGACTAACAAATCAGTGGAACAGAACAGAATCCGGGGCGGGGGGGAAGGGGGGAATGACATTGAGCCAAATTTAATATATGATAAATGCAGCATTTACAGTCAGAGGGAAAATGATGAATTGTTCAGTATATTAGAGAGAGGGGACAAAAAGAGCATTGCAAAGGCACTCAGGTGAGAGAGCATGCATGGTGCATCTCCTGGAGCAAGAACTTCCCATGACTGGAGAGGAGGAGTAGGGGCAGTAGAGAGAGATGATATTAAGGAGCTAAGCAAGGGTCTTTGTGTGGCCTTCGGAAGCATTTGGACCTTTTATACAAGTACATTATTCATCCCCAGATTAGTAACAAAATTTTCATTTATTTTCTTCTATGTTCTTTTATGGTTTCTTTTAATTGCATTTAGAGCTTTAATTTATCTGGAATTAATACCCATTCATTATATGAGATAAGGATACATCCTTTAATTTTTTTCCCAACTAAATAGCCAATTATCCCAACTTCATTCATTGAATCACCTTCACTGATATTAAATGCTGCTTTAAATGTTACCATATATAAAATTACTTTTCTGAGTTTGTTTCTTTTTTTAAAAAAAATTTGTTTTATTGCTTAAAGTATTACAAAGAGTATTACATATGTCTCCCTTTTTTTTTTACCCCCTTGACATTCCCCTGGCCTCCCCTACCCCCCAGTGTCTTGTGTCCATTGGTTATGCTTATATGCATGCATACAAGTCCTTGGGTTGATCTCTTACCACCACCACCACCCCCGCCCCCCAACCCTCCCCGGCCTTCCCGCTGTAGTTTGACAGTCTGTTTGATGCTTAAAAGACACTTTTAATAAAATGTTAAATAAATACCTGGAAAGGAGTCTAAGAAAAGATATGAAAGTACATTGTGGAAAAATTGATAATATTTTACTGCAAAACACAAAAATGGAAAGAATATTTTTAAATGGAATAGATATACACAATATCATAGAGATGTTAATTTTCCCCAATAGCTTTTTAAATTTAAGACAAATCCTAGAATTTTATTGTATTGGAGAAGCTGCTTTTGAACTTTATATAAAAGAGCAATAGAGAAAGATTATTCTACTTGATGGCAAATAACAAAGTGAAGCATTTGCTTTACCAAATAGTAGATAATATGGAGCTATAGTGAGTAAAATGCTTTGGTTCTGGAACATACAGAAAAATAGTACCAAGTAACACCTCACCTATATGAAAATTTAATTGAGGCCAAAGGAGGCATTGGACATTTGTTTTTTCATGAGAATGTGCCCTGTGATCCAGCATTCCTATTGATGTGTATAGATCCAAAAGGATTGAAATTGGGATCTCATAGAGCTCACCGTGTTCATGGCAGCATTAGTCACAATAGCCAAGTTATAGAAACAACTTGAGTGACCGTGTCCAGCAACACATGAATGGATAAAGAAGATTTGAGATATGTATAGATATCTCCATATCCAATGAAATATTATTCAGCTATAAGACATAAGGAAATCCTGCTGTTTGCAACAATTGGGATGAAACTCAAAAGCATCATGCTAACTGAAATAAGTCAGACTGTATAATATCATTTCTATGTGGAATCTAGACACAGAATAGAATGTGGGTTACCAGGGTATGGAAGGTGGGAGAAATGGGCAGATGTTAGCCAAAGGGTACAGACTTCCAATTATAAGGTTAAGTTCTGAGGCTATAATGTACAGCATGATGATTATAACTAATAAGGCTGTGTTCTATACTTGAATATTGCTAAGAGAGTAGATCTTAAATGTTCTCATCACAAAGAGAAATGGTAAAATGGTAATTAGGTAACAGGATGGAGGTTTTAGCTAATGCTATGGTGATAATCATTTCTCAATACATAAATGTATCAAATCAACACATTATACACTGAATCTTATATGTTATAAACAATGATATCATAAAAAATCTGGAAAAACTGATTAAATACTGGAAATCAAATATTGGCTGCATCAATTCAATTTCCACTGCCATGTTACATTGCCTTCTCCTTTTCTCTGTGTAATTTTTGTTAGGTCTATTTTATAAGCATATGTATGATTATATTAAGGGTCTACCCATATAATCTGAGATAAAGTCATCTTCTACAAATACCCCAAGTCCAACTAAGTAGCATTCCCCCAATATATCATATAATTTTAATGCATTAGGAAAAATAGAAAGTGGGCATACTTTTCAGGGCCACTATTTCACCCACTACAGAGATATATTCTGGTTGACTCCATGGAAAATCTATAATTATCTGACTTCAAGAAGAAAAAGAGTTCTTTCTCAGGCATCAGGTACCCTTATGACGTCTCCATCTGGTGACACTACCTGGTGATTCTGAGGACAAGACAACACCTGGCAGATTGAATGAGTCCCTACAATCCAGTTCCTATGCATTTCTTACCTGTAAAGTCCTCACGAAAGCTAACTCTCTTTATTGCTTGGGCACATTAGAGTGAAAGGTTCTTTTATTATTAGAAATGAAGACTTCCTCACTGATAAAGTTCAAATACCTCACGATCTTTTCAAACCACTGACATAATCTAATTACGCAGATTTCATAGATAATGAAACAGTATAGTAGCTGATAATGTTTCTCAAAAGAATATAGTATATCAGCAAATGATCAATTTTATTACCAAATAGGTATATAAAAGTTTAGTTTTCTTAGTCTACTATAGGCCTAATTCCAGGGTGCAATTAACATGACCCTTCCATGGAACAATTGGAAGCTATCCTCTAGGTATCACCACAGCCTTGTTCCAATACTTTTCACCTGTGAGAGTGATAAAAAAAATCTCTAAAACTAGAACCCTTGCCTCAGGCTTTGCTTCTATAGACCCTAAGCTAAGAAATTAAGTTTAGAAGATTAAAATTGTGTCAAGTGCCACAGAGCCAGGAAAAAATTAAAGTCAGGTTTCAACCTCAAGTTAAAATTAACTTGGTCGCCGAAACCGGTTTGGCTCAGTGGATAGAGCGTCGGCCTCGCGGACTGAAGGGTCCCAGGTTCGATTCCGGTCAAGGGCATGTACCTGGGTTGCGGGCACATCCCCAGTAGGATATGTGCAGGAGGCAGCTGGTCGATGTTTCTCTCTCATCGATGTTTCTAACTCTCTATCTCTCTCTCCCTTCCTCTCTGTAAAAAAATCAATAAAATATATTTAAAAAAAAAAAATTAACTTGGTCATCATGTTGTCTAGCCATCTTACAAGAATGGTGATGGAAAAATTAAACACTGTGACTCAACCAGGATTTCTTTCACGTTCCCTCATTCTAGAAACCCTTGCCCAAAGTAAATGGCACAAATTCAGAAAAGAAGGTATCCTACCAACGAGTTTCTTCAAGGCTTGTTTCATGTCCCTGTTCCTCAGGCTATAGATAAAGGGATTCATCATTTGAGGAAATACAATGTACATCATGGAAGCCACTGCAGTCTTCCTGGATGACTCAGCAATCGCAAAACTAATATACACACCAAAAATAGTTCCATAGAACAAGGAGACAACTGAGAGGTGAGACCCGCAAGTGGAAAAAACTTTAAGCTTTCCCCCCAGTGATGGGATTCTCAATACAGAGGAGACAATTTGACTATAAGAGAAAATGATTCCGCACAGAGGAATACCACCAAACAGGCTTATAAGGACATATACCAGAAGGTTATTGATGAGGGTGTCAGAACATGCGAGCTTCAGGACCTGAGCAAGCTCACAGAAGAAGTGAGGGATTTCCAGATCCTTGCAGAAAGACAACCGCAACACCATCAGACTGTGGAGCAAGGCAGCCACTGTACTAAGGAACAGTGGGAGTACGATGAGCAGAATACAAAGATGGGCATTCATGATAACTGTGTACCTCAAGGGGTGACAAATGGCCACATAGCGGTCATAGGCCATTGCTGCAAGGAGAAAATTCTCAAATCCATTCAGAACCAGGGCAAAGCCAATCTGGGCGAGGCAGCCTATATAAGTGATGCTCTGATTCTGTGCTTGGATGTTCACCAGCATCTTTGGGATGGTGACTGTGATTACGCCGATGTCAGTAAAGGACAGGTTGGAGAGGAAAAAGTACATGGGTGTGTGCAGGTGGGAGTCGGAGATGACGGCCAGGATGATGAGCAGGTTTCCCAGAACAGTGGCCAGGTAGATGGACAGGAACAGGTAGAAGAGGAGGGACTGCAATTCCGGATCATCTGTCAATCCCAGCAGTAGGAATTCTGAAACGTCTGTTTGGTTTCCAGGTAACATGTTGTTCATGAACCTGATGGAACAGATGGGAGAAAATAAAATAAACTGAATGGTCCCCAGGAGTGTAACAGTAACATCCAATGGCAACTTGATAGAAACGTAAATTCTTGGTACTACTTTAGACTTACTGCAATAAACTCCTGGAGTGATGACCTAAGTTTTAACAAGCCCTCCAGATGAATTTCATATTTGCTAAAGTTTGAAAACTAGGAATTAAACAACAAGAAGAAAACCGTTGTTTAGATGGTGAACCTAAGGGAATACTCAGATCTTTCCCTCTGTTGATTTCTCCTGTCATCATTCTCTCTCACTCTTCCTCTTCCCTTCACTCCCTTTCTTGGCCCAAATATTTGATCACTAGCTCTGTTTATAACCTAGTGTCAAGTGCTGAGACTGAAACAAAGAAAAGACATGGCATTTCCTTCAGAAATATTCCTTCGCCTTCAAACAGAAAGATGAGAATGAAGTTATTCAATACCTCTTGCAGAGCATATGGTTCCCCAATCATCTGAAGGGTTTGTCAAATTATCGATGAGTTAGATCATACTGTCACTCTATTATCCACGGGGAAACTTAGGAAAGGTGAGACTGTATCATGGACACAAGTATACAGTGGGAGGAAAAGACAAAGTTAAGTACATGTTGTCTGACGCTGAGTTGACTGTCTGACTGATCATCACTGTTAATGCCTCTGGGTAATAGAGAATTAGAATTCCTAAACCATCACTCAGATTTCATAATTTTCCTTTAAAATTTTTATATATTTATCTTGAAAAGTGCCTCAATTCCCCCATCCCCTAAGGCATGTTCACTTCTGGCCATTGAGTAGTGTGAGTAGTGTGTCAGGTAATGGCATCCATCCAAGTCCACGCTCTGCACCTGAGCTTAGATTTTAAAATGTTGCCTATAAGCATACAGTTCATAAGATTCCCCCATGGATACGCTACTCATCTGCATTATGAATTTTGTCTAAGAGAAGCTGCACAGCCATGCTGATCACATTCTCTATCTCATCCTAAGGGATTTCTTCCCCTAAGGTGCCAAGTGGTATATTATGTAGAAAAATAAAAAAAATAGCTATTTTAGACAAGGAATGAAATGCATAGGTTCTTCATAAAACAGACAGAAATAGCAACAAGTGTTTTGGTCCTTGAAGGCAGAGATTTGCAAGATAATGCAGATTTATAAGAAACTTATAAAATAATCAGGAGTCCTAACAGGTTTGTCTCTCTGAAGCAGTGGTCCTCCCTCTCCTGGCAAAGACAGAAGTGCCTGTGACAGCCTCCATTATGTGGTGCATCTTTTAGACTCAAGCACTTCAAATGTAATCCAAACCAGTGCTTGCTTTGTGAATGAAGACATTTGTTCCACTGTATAGGAGGTGTAGGTGCCCTCATTTGTCTAGCAGTGATGGCGAACCTTTTGAGCTCGGCGTGTCAGCGTTTTGAAAAACCCTAACTTAACTCTGGTGCCGTGTCACATATAGAAATTTTTTGATATTTGCAACCATAGTAAAACAAAGATTTATATTTTTGATATTTATTTTATATATTTAAATGCCATTTAACAAAGAAAAATCAACCAAAAAAATGAGTTCGCGTGTCACCTCTGACACGCGTGTCATAGGTTCGCCATCACTCTAGTGGGAAGTTTCATGAAGCTCGTGAGCTGCTGAGGTGATGAGCATTGGGCAGAGGGCAGCAGCCGGCGCAGCACTTGGTCCATAGGACCCTTGTACTGACTCCTCCTGTTTTGTGTGTGTGGCCTTTTTTGTCCATGAACAACAGCACCTGGCATGTGTTATTCCTCAGAAGGAAGCAATGGGTGGGCAAGCTAAGGAGAGATAATAGAAAGACAGAATAGCTTCAGTATGAAAACTGCAAATTTCAGGTGTGAGTTTCTGAGAGGAAACTCCATCTCATAACACTTCCTGTGTGAAGAGGGATGAAGTAAACATGAATGATATCAATATTCATTTGGCATGAACATATGATGAAATGTGTAGCAAATGAAATGAGTTAAATAATAAAGTGAATAGATAAGAAAAACCTATATAACTAAGAAAAACCTATATAAGAAAAGATGTGGCATGATGAAAAGTGTACAGCATGAGAATATTGAAAGTATTCATTGAACATTCCTCAGGTAGTAATATATGACAAAAATAAATATACACACGTTTAAAAGACATAACTTATTCAAGAACAACAAAATAAAGAGATAACAAAGTACTAGGTACACACATTATCCTCATTGAAGGTGAATTTATTGCAATGAATAATACAGGTATGTGTGAAGCCCCCCATCATGAATGTGCACAATCTTGATTGTTTTCCTTCCCCAGGGTAGCCACCACACTAACTTCAGATACATGATTCCCCTACTATTTCAATTAGAATTAGTATTATTGTTCCATAAATAAATGCATTCTTTTACATTTAAATAGCTATCACAAGCAGAACCATATGGTACATGTCATTTGCAATTGGTATTCCTATGTAATTTAATTTTGACTAACAGTGATATGTTTTGTCCCACTTTATTAATTTTAATTACCTGATGGTATTATTCTATATTGTTACATCACAACCTATTTCTCTATTCTCTGGTTGTATTATGGTTAGTGCCTTTTATCCTTTATGTGTTTGTAAAGACACAGATAAAAGTACATGGGGATACCAGCACATTCAATATGGTGTTGTGTATAAAAAAGCAAGAACAGAAAAGAAGGGTAATGTAAAGGGGTACCTTCTGTATGAATATTTTTTTTAACTTTATAAAAAATCTGAAGCAGAATGCCAACATTTGTTAATTCTGGAATCAGTTAAAGAGTGGTCATGCAGTTTTACATTTATTATACTATGGAGAGAAACAGGTGTACTGGGAAGGCAGCCAGCTGAATCTCTGTTTCCCCTCTCTCCCCTGCGTTTTCACAGCCCAGCTACAGAGATGATACACTCTTCTGTGCATGGTGTACCGTACCCCAGGAATGGAAATGAAAGGAAAAGCTGGCCATGCCCATTCCCTGGGACCACCACATGCGTTCAGGTAAATGTCAGAAAGGTTGCAGCAGTCACTGTGTGAGAAGGGGCAGGTTTCTGCTCAGGAGAAAAACGAGTTCTGTCATTTTTAGACCGGTAAGGAGACTGGCAGGTTGAGAATGAGATGACTATCTGTACAAACATACATGAGAACCTGTCAGCAAGAAAACAGTTAGGCAGAATCCCTGGAACACTGGGTTCTGATTACAATGTGCATATACTCTCCTCAATGCCTCCTCGCATTAACTAAGGGATCTTAAGTTACCTGAATGGCATCGTTGCGGATTGATGCTTGATGTGTCACCTGGATATTTAAGATGGAAGATTTGTCCATAGGAAGGGCAGAGTGACCAAAGGTGGCAATGGGCTCCTGGTGAAGAAGGGTCTGGAAGGAGCCTCAGGTGTGCTGCTCACTGACTAGGCCAGGGTGGTTGAGTGAGGTTGTGGCAGGCTGACTTTCTACAGTCTCTGTATCCCTGGGGATCAATATCCAAAGGTCTTCATTAGACAAATTTTAGCGTCATTCTGATCCCTGAGAATTGCAAATCCTTTAAGACCAGTACAAGATGAGAGAGAACTCCTTGATGGCTAATCCTTGACTCTGTTGGGCTAGGTGTTTGCCACCCAGTTCTCTCCACTTGTTCACACTCACCTCCATGTCATATACCTTGGGCACATGAACATACACTCCTTTGCTAAGAAATTCTACACTTTTACAAAAGTTATAAACAAAGGTATCTCTAATTAATTTCTAATTAATGATACTAGGAAGCCTGATTCCAATTTGAAGTGGGAAAACATAGTTTGTGTATTGGCCATAAATATTTACAAATATAGTTAAGATATTATAAAATGAAACATCTAGAGGTATTTTATCTTTAGAGTCATTGACTGTTTCCTTTTCCAATGTCCACACAATAGATTCAGCGCATATTTTGCTTCACCTTTGAGGCCTTTTGATTGAATTGTGGTTGTTCACTTTAAATTATATTATGATAATGCAATGTCACTGAACGGCAGTGGTGTGCAATTTTGTCCATAAGTCAGGGGAAGACAAATATTGCTGATCTCAGTTACATGTGGACTCTGAAAAAGTCCAACTCATAAAGGAGAGTAGTATGGTGGTTACCAGAGCCCGAGTAAAGGGGGGTATGGAGAGATGTTGGCTCAAAGGTCCAAACTTTCAGTTATAAGATCAGTAAGTTCTGGGAATCTATGTACAACATAGCTATTGTAGTTAACAATATTGTATTTTGTAGTAGAAAGTTTCTTACCTGATAAAACATTCCATTTTATACCTTAAATGTAAACAATGCTTTATGCCAATTATATCTCAATGAAGATGAAGGGGGAAAAAAAGATTACCAACACCCTACAGTATCTGCAATACTTTATCCCAATAATGTTCTGCTTCTCCCCCAAGAAGAATTCAATATTCTGATTTTTCAAGTCAGCATTTTCTGGATTTTCTTCATAATTTTTATAACTTACCTAAAAATGAAAAAAAAATATATAGCTTAAGTTTTCAAGGTTTTGACCATTTAAAAATTGAATTAAAAGGTACATGTTCTCTTTGGTCTTACTTCTTTCATGCAGCAAAATGCTCACAACTTAAAATTTTTTAAAAAGCAGAGGGAAATCTGACTACTGGAAAGAAGATGATATGATGATGAAAGTAGAGATCAGTGTGATTGCTTTGAATATGGAGGGAGGACCACAGGCCAGAATATAGGTGGGCCAGTAGCAGCTGAAAAAGGCAAAGGGGGGGCCTTACCCAGAGTGGGAATTGTTGGGGGGGGTGTAAATTGGAGGAAAAGGAGACATATGTAAAACTTAAGACAATAAAAAAGAAAAGAAAGGCAAAGGGAGAGATTCTCTCCCAGGAGACTCCAGGAGGAACCAACCCTGCCAACTCCTTGCTCAGTGAAATTGATTTCAGACTTCTGACTTCCACACTGTAAGGGAATAAATTTGTGTTGTTAAAAACACACACAGAGATAAGCTTATAGTAGATTAGAATGGGCCCTGAACCCAAATGACTGGTGTCCTTAATACAAGTCGTTCTAGCATTGTTTTGTGTCTGAACTGAGCAATAAAATCAAGGAAATATGCATGGGTAGTCTAGGCCATATGTGAAAGCATTTCATTGCAAGTTGATTTACTCTGCTGTACTTCTTGTTAAACTGGGAGAAAAATTCAGAATTTTAATTCTTGAGTCACTTATTTTGGTGGCTTATTGATGTATAGGTTATTTTTGTTTTTTAACATTGTGGTAAAATACAAAAAATATGTAATTTATCATTTGAACAATTGTAAGTGTACAGTTCAGTGGCATTAAGTACATTTACAATGTTCTACAATCATCACCACCATCCATATATAAAACTCATCTCACCAAACCTGTTAAAAAAA
>NW_005871462.1:207821-230392 GCF_000147115.1 Myotis lucifugus | reverse complement strand
AGAGGGACAGATAACACTGGATTGATTTGAACTCATTAGGCTGATCTGATTGCCTGATCATCAATCATATCGATTGTATTAAGCCAGGACCTCTGAAACCCATCAGCCCTCTGCTGTTTAAGTACCAAGGCCTTGGGAGCTTTCTGGGGCAGGGAAGGACCTCCGCTCTCGCCCCATTCAGGAATGAGACGTGGTTGTCCTTCGGCAGCTTCGTTATAGGCACCATTTTTTATAGGCACCAAGAAAGGTGTCCTCAGATAGCCCCCTGAGTCAGAGGGAGAGAAAGCTGCCCCCTCCTCAATTCTTGTCATTCTCATATAGTAAACAAATTTATTAAAGAAATAAAGCCAGTAAATGTATCCAAAAAAGCAAGGCAAGCAAATCTACCAAATACATCCAGCTTACGAAGCACAGACGGGCTTTCTCAGTTAATGTGAGGAGGGAGCCTGATGGCAAGGTTAGTATTTTTCTACTTTTCTATCTATAGGTTTTAAAAGTCCTCTGCCAGACATCTTGGTACAGAGTAACCCTCAAGGTCTCCCTTTTACTTTGTAATGGCTTTCCCAGAATTGATGAGAAGCATCTGATGACTTGATCTTTAACAAGCCCCGAGACTGCTGGCTTCTCTGCTTAGTAAACAGTGAGATGAAAACTCCCTCTTCTCTCTGAAAGGGCGAGGACTACGCCCTCCATCTTGCCCTGGGTCCTCCATTTTTGGGCAGGGCCATGTGCTCTGCTAGCCACACCCAGGATTTCTCTGGACTAACCAATGATAATCAAGGGAAGTGCACGCCATCACTATGACCACATCCTGTGTAATGAGACACCGACTTGAGCCTGGCCAATCGGCGGGGCCCACAGTCCCCTCTCCCACCCTTACTCCACCCCTCTATAAAACTCCTGGTCCCATCAGGTCTCTCTCTCTCTGCTTCCTGCTGCTGTGTCGGCGAGGTGGGGGAGCCGAGCTAGCTCGAATACAGACTCTTATGCTTTTGCATCGGACATGGCTGGCTCCCTGGTGTGGTTTCTTGGGGATCCTGAAATCTGGGCATAACACTCTCCTCCTTCCCCCTTTCCAGTCCTGCCTTAGCAGTTAAAACTCCCCTGCCTTGCTGCATTCCTCGGTTAGTGAGGAGAAGATAGCCATTTGTTCTCACTATAAGGTTTTGCTTAGAGTTGCCCAAACTGTTTGATCTTGTTTAATTTCTTGTTTGTTTCCCTATTCTACTTACTTAGGAATTTTGTTGGCTTCTTACAACCCTGTTACAGTTTTACTATTTACTTGCAGCAAGTAAAGGACACGGGGATTCACATCTGTCTCTTAATCATTGATTAGATACACTATTTTGTAAATTGCATGTTGGTTTCTTTGCAGTTAGTTAAACATCTTAACTGGGTTCTGGTTGAGTTCATAAGGTTACTCTTAGGTCTGCAAAACACTGTTACATTTTAACATTTAGCAAGAATAGCATTTGGTAAGAATAGCCTTTAGTAAGAAATGCGTAGACCTTGAGACCCTTGTCTTATTCCTGAGATATGGTCCTAGGGGCTTTCTCTGGAACCTGCCCTGAGGATGCCATAGAGGTCTCTCCCAGCCCATCCTTTCCCTGCAAGGGTCTGGAGTCCAGCCTTATAGGAAGGAGGCTGGCATTCTCCCCACAGTGTACCATGGGTCTCTGCTCCTCCCTCTGCCCTCATCCTCAGCCACCCTGGAGTCCTGATGAAGGCAGGACCTCTGCCTTCAGGCCCTCCAGCACAATAGAAACCAGAACTTCGTCCTTCAGCCTGGACACATCTTCTCAGTGTATCAATAAAAGCACAAGCTGCCAGAGCTTATCTATGTTCGCATTGGGTCCTCTCCTCCCCAGTCCAAGGCTTCATTCATTCATTCATTCAACCTATCAATCGTTATTGAGCCTTTCTCACAGGCTCTCTCTTGCTATTTCACCCTGAGTCTTTCTGTGTGTCTGTGACTCACCTGGCAGTATTGTTCACAAGCAGGAATTTTCCAGAGCGGAAACTCACTTATTTGTGGAGCACGGAGGCCACCCCACCCATCCCCCACATATACTATGAGACAATAGGTGAGGGTGAGGGCCCTAGCTACCCCCACCGATCCTGTCCCACTGCATCCAGTCCATTCCTGGATAGCAGGTGGTCGTCAGCTGGAGGGAGGGCCCCACAGTTAGGCCAAGATCTCCAGATCACCAACACGCAGGATTGGACCACATGCCTCACCTCCCCACCTGGTAGGCAAGGCAGCTTCAATCTGTGGAATCCTCAAGAACTCCCAGGAAGTTACAGGGTAGTGAGGGGAAACTTCTTATTCTTCCCACCAGGGGCAGCACCTCCAAGCTCAAGATATGAGGACCTTGAATTTAGAACCACAATGACTTCAACAGACCAGTCATCCCAGACCTCAGGAGAAACCCACCTCACACCATGGTGCCAAGGCACTGTCAGTCACACACACACACACAGAAGGAATGTGGGACAGGCTGTCTCTAATGCTGTAGGAAGTGAGGAGGATGAAGAAACCCCCACCACTATAGGCTGCTGGGAGGACTCAGACCAGGCTAAGGTTCCCCAGCTCCAAACCCTACCTGTGGCATCAGTTTCTTCTACAACCTTTCAGACACGTGCCCCTCCCATTTGCACACTCCCAAGTCTGTTGTGAGCAATCTCACCTCTTCCCAGGAGTCATGGGTAACCCTCTGCACTCTCTGCCAGCCACTCCTCCACCCAGGGCACCGATAACACCAGCCTCTGATCTCTATGCCCACGCACAACCCTGGAGTCTGTTCTCTCCATGTGGATGGAGGACGTCATCCTGGCCTTGCTGGGCCCGGTGGGAACAGCGAGAGAAGCATGGGCCCCACATCGTGTACTATGACAGTATGATTTAAGGAGAGGTGTGTGTGTCAAGTTTGGGAAGGGGTGGACTGTGATGGTTAATTTTATTTGTCTATTTGGTTAGGCTAAGTGTTGGGATGTTTGATAAAATGCCAGTCTGGATGTTTCTGGGAAGGTATGTTTTAGATGAGATCTAACATTTAAATTGGTAGGCTTTGAGTAAAATGAATTATTGCCCATAATGTGAGTGGGTCTCATCTAATCAGTTGAAGGCCCTAATAGAACAAAGACTGACTTCACCCAAAGAAGGAGGGTGCCAGAAGACTGCCTTTGGACTCCAACCACAATTATTCTTGGGTCTCCAGGCTGCCAGCCTATCCTGAAGATTTTGGATTTGTCAGCCTCCAAAATCATGTGGCAAATTTTTTAAAAAGTAAATCATCCTTTCTTTACACATACATTTTATTGTTTCTGTTTCTCTGGAGAACCCTGAGTAATATACGTGCCAATTTCCTCTCCTACCTCAGGATCATTGCACTTGATATTCTGTCTTGTCAGAATGCTCCTTCCCACCTTCCGCCTTTTCAAAGGTAGTCACCTTCTCAAGTGGACACAAAACTCAGATGCTGTAAAAGAAATGTCTAAACAGGCAACTTCATGTAAACATCAGAAGAAAATCTACAAGGTAAAAAATCACCCTGAACAAAGTCAAGACAAATGACAAACAGAGGAAACTATAACTCAGAACAAAAAGGGGGTAATGTCCATAATATATAAAGAGCTCTTGGAAACAATAAGAAAAATTGTACAACAGTCCATGGAAAAGTTAGTAAAGAATACAAATCTTGCCCTGGCTGGTTTGGCTCAGTGGATAGAGCATCGGCCGGCGAACTTAAGGGTCCCAGGTTCGATTCCGGTCAAGGGCACGTGCCCAGGTTGTGGGCTCAATCCCCAGTTGGGAGCATGCAGGAGGCAGCCAATCAGTAATTGTCTCTCATCATTGATGTTTCTATCTCTCCCTCTCCCTTCCTCTGAAATCAATAAAAATATATTTAAAAAAATACAAATCTTGAGCTCACAGAGAAAGACAAATGGTTCTTAGTCGCAGAAGATTCTCTACCTCATATAATCAAAAGGTCTGATAATACCACATTGGTGAGATTGTGGCACTTTCTTAGCTTGATGGCGAAGAAATAAATTGGCACAAATCCTATGCAGGACAAGTTGAAATATCTACTATATCTGTATTTTATACATAGAAACAGACATTTTTGCTCACACCTCAGAACCAGTTTTCACCCCTTAGGGTGTGGTATCACTTCCAGCAAGGACTGATGCTCTTGAGGGTCACCCGGGGCCTGGGCATCGAGATGAGGAGATTTCTTGATGCCTGCCCTTTGAACTATTAGCATTTTGAATCGTGTGGATGCATTTTAAAAAATAAAGATGTTTCTTTAAGTTCTTCAGGCATCCATCCAGGCAGCTCTGTTTTCTTCCCTCTCCCTAGCTGTGCTCATCTGACTTCTGTTTGATTCCTTGTCGGTGGCTGGTGTCACCTGTCTCGACCATGAGTTTTGGGGGAGCAGGGGCGCCGTGTGTATCATTCACCGGGCACAGAGTCACACCCAATAAATGTTTTCTGAGTGACTGAATGAAAGAGCCACAACATTGGCTGAGCTGAGAGGACTCCTCCCAAGTAGGGACCCCTCTCCCTCTTCCTCCTGACATTGGAACCAGATAAGACTGGATTTGAGTCATGCCCCTTCACATGCTGTGTGACCTTGGACGCTCAACCTGACCTCTCTGAGCCACTTGCAAAATGATGGTGATAGCAGCGCTCACTTCACGGGGGCTTTGCGAGGATTACGTAGGATCACACAGGGACTCTGGGCAGTATGGAGGACACATCTCAAACCGGTTTTCTTTGAGACTGTAGTGGGAGGAAGGCGGGATTTCACATTTACTCTGTATATTAATGTATTGTTTGAATGTTTCCCAATGTGAGCGCCTCCATAGAAATAATTTCCTAAAATCATTTTGAGTACAATGAATAAAATGGACTTAATGTGCCCAGTACACAGTAAGTGCCAAATAAATGGCGATAAGGTTGCTGTTTCAACTAGAGCGTGCCAAAGAGGGACCTCAAGTCATCCAGCCAACCACTGGCCACAGAGACCCTCTGCCAAGGGTTCGAGCAGAGAGAGGACCCACTAAATCACCACCCAGACCTCACCTCCTGATCTCCTGTTCTTTGGAGGACCCAGGAGAGGAAATATTTGGAATAGGCAGATCATTCCACCAGGCAAATCATACACTGGGTGGAGATTAGGGTTTGCTGAGTGATATGGGGTCCAAGAGTGCCGTGTGAGAACTTGTCTCATTTTAAAACTTGATAGCTTATTCATCATGAAATTTTTTGCATTAATTTGGCTTTTTAAAATATTGCATTGATGCAAGGGGTTTGGGGAGGGGTGAATGGGGAGAGACAGCCAATGGGAATGGGGTTTCTTTCTGGAGTGATGAAGCTCTTCTGCAATTGGACAGAGGTGATGGAGGTGCAGCTGTCCTAACTGTTCACTGAATCCTACACTTCCAAGGAGGAATTGAATGGTATGGAGTCAATATCAATCCAAATCATGGCACAGAAATATTATTTACTTTATAAGCCTGGAGATCTAATGCACAGTAATAAAGACAACAGTATTGAATTGTAGTCATCGGGATTGCTAAGAGACTCGAGCTTAATCCCTCCAGTCACTAAAAAGAAAAGATACTGGTAATTATGGAATGTGGTAGAGGTGCTAATTATCCCTACTATGACAAACATATGACAACATATAAATGTGTCAAATTACATGTGGTACACCTTAAATTTAAACCTGGTTATAGATAAAATATATTTCAATTAAAAAAGGAAGAAAACAGAATGTTATTTCCTTTTATTACTGGGATCGGGGCACCCCCTCACATTTTGCTCAAGGGAATGTCTCACTTGCCTGACCCTAATCCCAGCTTCAGGGACAGACACCTGGAGGCTGGAGGAGCGGAGCCTGTTTGCAGGAGGCTGGCCAAGAGGGGAAGCCACAGGGCCTGCTCTCCATGGAAACCAGGAAATCACTGACACCACTGCCCCCACCTGGGGTGGGGCACCTAGCCAACACCTCACCCCAGCACAGTAGATTCAACACAACCAGGGGAGGACAAGTTTAATTCCGACAGACAGGGAATTCTGGTTTGAGCAGGATCTTATACAGCCACACACATACCACCTATCTCCTTACCCCGAGCCATCACCTGGGCCTCCTGACACTTTGTAGGGACAGATGTGGCTGCCAGATATGGGAAAGTAAAGTAGAGGAGGGCTGGGCCTGTTTCAAGATCAGGGGCTAATTGATTTTCCCAGAACCCCACTGATGGCTGACCAAGCCACTGGGCAGTGAGCGGAAAACCTGGGCCCAGCCACCTGGCTGGCAGTTATCTGCAGGTGGGTCATCTTACCTCCTGGGCCTCAGCTCTTCCATCCCCTTCTCCCCAGTCCAGGTTTCAACCCCCATCCCTCCATGGGCTGGATCCAGTATTTCCCCCTCCCCTTTCTAGTCTTCCCCTAACCTGGGAATCCCATGACTCTCTTGCGCAAAAAGCAAATCTAACCGTGCCCCGCTCCTGCTCAATATCCTTTGATGGCTCCCCACGCCTGGAGCTAAACGATTTTCCCAGAACCCCGTTTACCACTGGTCCAAAGCCTGCTAACTCCATGGTTCCCATTTCAGTCTGCAAACCATTCCCACATGCCTCTTTCTGTCCCTGGAACTCAGCACTTTCCCTCTCACCTAAGGGCCTTTGCACAAACTGTTCCCTTTGCCTGGAACACTTTCTTTCCTTCTATCTTGCCCTAGTAATGCTAGCCCCACTTCAAGCCTACTGGGCACCCAGCTTCAGTCTAACCTAACATTGATCAGGATCGGAAATTATATCTGCATGTGCGACCCAACCCACGTTGGCCTCCCCAAGTCGACTGTGAGTTCCAGGAGACATCCAGTACCATATCCAGGAACTGGCATATACTAGGTCCTCAGTCAACACTTGATGATTTCAAAGCTTGCCACCCAGTGGAAGAAACGGACAATAATCACAAAAAGAAATAAGAATTTCAGGTGGTAAAAAGTGCCCTGAGAAAAATTAAACAGGGTGATGAGACAGGCGATCAGAGAGGACCTAAGAAATGAGGAAAAGCATTCCTGGCAGAGGAACTGCAAGGGTAAAGGGATGGAGGCAGGACCAGGTTGGCATGTAGAAGGAACACAGTGGAGCAAGTGAGGGGGAGAGAGGGAGGAGGTGAGGGCAGGGAGGTGAGGAAGCACATCATGCAGGGCCATGTGGGATGTGACAATATTAAACTGTACCCAGCCCTGTGGTCTTAGAAAACAGTGAAGGTTAAGAATTCCCCCCCACCCCCCCACACACCCTTTATGTTATGGGAAACTGCTTACTGCAAGGAACCACCCACCCATATGACTTAGATAAGATTCACAGATTTCCACTTGACAGTTTATTTGATGTGTCAACTGGACCGGCCACAAGGTGCCCAGATACTTGATCAGACATTATTCTGGGCGTGTCTGTGAGGCTATTTATAGATGAAATGAACATTTAAATCATGGGCTGAGTAAAGCAGATTGCCCCTGCTAATGTGGGTGGGCCTCATCCAATCAGTTGAAGGCCTGCATAGAACAAAAACACTGACCCTCCCCTGAGTAAGAGAAAGTTTTACCTGCATGACAGCCCTCAGACTGGCTCATCAGCTTCTTTCCAGCCTTTGTACTTAAACTGAGACATCAGCTCTACCTGGGTTTCAAGCCTGCTAACTCACTCTACAGATCTGGGGACCTGCCAGCCTCCATAATTGTGTAGCCAATTCCTATCAATCAATATAGATGCTGGGATATAAATATCTAGATAGATATAGATTGATATCTATATTTATACATCTATATCAATTATATCTATCTGTAGATAGCCAAAATATAAATTGATATAGATCAATACCTATATGTAAATATATAATATAGATATTATATAATACTAGAGGCCTGGTGCATGGGATTTGTGCACTGGTGGGGGCATGGCCTGCAGGGATCGGCCCGCTGTGGGAGCGCTGCTCATCTGGTCAGCCGAGCAGATGTGGATCCACCCTCTGAGCGGCTGCTCCCTGGTCCAGTATCTTCCGTGGAGCCGGAGCACTCGCCTCTCCAGGGGACCTGGTCGGGGCCGGCCCAGAGACAATAGCACTGAGAGGTGGTGGAGTAGGCCTCAGTCCCACAGTGGCCACGAACCTGCCTCCCAGCCTCTGGGTTCAGCTCTGCAAGCCCAGCGGTAGTGCTACAGGGCCTGCAGGCGTCTGGAGGAGGTGGCAGGGAGCAAGGAGGAGGAGCCTGGGGTGAGGGATCGCAGTCAGGGTTCCTGCCCATCGGCCGGGGGTTTGCAGCAGGAGCAGCCGCTCATCCCAGTCAGCTGAGTGGTGCTTCCACTGTGGTAGCGCACTGACCACCAGGGGGCAGCTTCTGCATTGAGTGTCACCAGGTGGTCAGTGCATGTCATAGCAACTGGTTGACAGGTTATTCTGGTCATTTCACTGTTTGGTCACTGGGCTTTTATTATATAGGATACTAGAGGCCTGGTGCATGGATTTGTGCATCAGTGGGGTCCCTTGGCCTGGCCTGTGCCCTCTTGCAATCTGGGACCCCTGAAGGGATGTTGGAGAGCTGGTTTCAGCCCGATCCCCACAGGTCAGGCTGAGGGACCCCACCAATGAATGAATCTGTGCACCGGGCCCCTAGTGTATAATAATAAAAGCATAATATGCTAATTAGACCAGACAGCTGAACAACCTTCCAGACGTCATTCTGACATCATTCTGAATGAAGCTGCAGCAGCAGGGGCTGAGGCAGAGGCAGTTAGGGGCATCAGGCAGGCAGGAAGAGTGGTTAGGGGAAATCAGGCAGGCAGGCTAGCAGTTAGGGGTGATTAGGCAGGTAGGCAAGCAGTTAGGGGTAATCAGGCAATCAGGCAGGCAGAGTAGTTAGGGGTGATCAGGCAGGCAGGTGAGTGGTAGGAGCCAGCGGTCCCGGATTTCGAGAGGGATGTCCAACTGCCTGTATAGACATCCCTTAAGGGGTCCCAATTGCAAGAGGGTGCAGGCCAGGCTGAGGGACCCTCCCCTCACCCGCCTATGCATGAATTTCATGCACTGGGCCTCTAGTATGCATATAAGATCTTTGGTTAATCTCTTCTCGTCCTCTACCCTCCCCCTATCCCCCTGAGATTCATCAGTCTGTTCCATGTTTCCATGCCTGTGGTTTCCACTCCTGCATTGAGCATCTGCCCCCTTGTGGTCAGTGCATGTCATAGCTACTGGCCAGTTGGCTGGTCACTTAGGCTTTTATATATAGACTAGAGGTCCAGTCCATGAAATTTGTGCACGGGTAGGGTCCCTAGGCCTGGCCGGTAGTCGGGGCCGATCAGGGCCTTCTGGCTGCCGGCCACGGCTTTCCTTCATTCCGAGCCACCCCCTGGTGGACAATGCATGTCATAGTGAGCGATCAAACTTCCAGTCTCCCCATCGAACTCCCGAGGGGACACCTTGCATATTAGCCTTTTATATATACAGATATCAGCATATATTTCTATATATCTATAGCTATATAATTATATACGTTATATAGATATCTATAAATATATAGAGATAGATCTGTCTATATATCCTTCTATATCTATATATATTGCTATAGAGTGAGATAGAGAGATAAAACTATAGATTTATAATTGGTGGATAAATAGGTAGATGACTGATAGGTGATAGAGTGATAAAGGATATAGAGGTAAATTAAATAGATAGATGATAGATAGATAGATAGATAGATAGATAGATAGATAGATAAGAGATAGGTAATTAAATAGTTAGATCCATCCATCCATCCCCCTTCCTAATGGATCCGTCTCTGGAGAATGCTGGTTTACCTGTGACAAGGCCAGCTCAAAATTCCCATTCTTTGCCTCATTACTGATTAGCTGAACTGCTTGTCCCCACTGACCAATCAGAACAAAATGCTTGTTAACTGAGCTTTGGTTAAGCTCCTCTCCTTCCTCCAGACTTGAACTTAGCACCCCCACCTCGAACCCCAGCCAGCAGACAGCCCCTCCTGAGGACAGGCAGTCCAGGGGTGAACATCCTCTGATCGCTGTCTCGTTCCCCATCCCCGATCCCCATCCTTTCATCCCACCTTCCACACCTGGTTCTTTCCAGCCTTGTCCCCTCCTATTTAAAGAAAAAAAGGCTTTTTGCCCTTACTCTGGAGAGGCCTGCAGACCTCCTGTCAGAGCTCTCTCTGAGCACAGCCCTGTCCTCAGCCCTTGCAGAAACCCTCTGAATAAAGGCTCTCCTGACTAAGTACTTTATTCACAGCCACAGGGAGTATTTTGGACTTTTTCAAGAAGCAAGAGGGAGCCATGGGAGGGCTGAGAGCAGGGAAGAGGCCTGGTGAGAGCAACCCAGTGGATGGGGGGTTGGGGGTGGGGGGTTAGGGGTGGCAGGGGAACCCTGAGGAGGGAGCTGGCAGCCCAGGTGGGAAGTGGGCGGGTCCAAGCTGCATTTTGGAGGGCAAGGGGGCAGAAGCATGAGAGTTAGTGGTGGTTCTCTGGAGGTCCCCAAACCTTGGGCACAATCAGTTCCAAGAATTTTGTAGTTTGTGGCAAGAACAGCCAAGGAAGGAGGCTCAGATGAGGAGGGGAGAGTAAGTTTGGGGCACGATGTGTGTGGTGAGGACCCCAGGATACTCATCCATCAGGGAGGCTTAGAACCATAGAACATCAGAGCCTGACTGGGGAAACTGAGGCACAGAGCCTCTCAGTGCCCTGAGGCTGTCCAGTGTGTCCCGGCCAGGGCTGGAATTCAAACCCATGTTCCCTGCCTCTCACACCGGCTGGTCCCACTGCTCTCCCGGGCTTCCTGAGGAACTGGGATTTGAGTGACTCCTGGGTTTGACAGGGGACAGGAGTGAGAACATTCTGGGTGGAGGCACAGCAAGGGTAAAAAAGTGTGGAGGCCGGAGCAAGGGAAAGCAAGAGGCAGGAAGTGGGTAAAATTAGCAGACCGCATGAATCAGGGCTTCCTACCTGCCAGAGGCTATGCTAGCCTTCTGCTTGCAGGCACTGTTATTATCTCCATTCTACAGAAGGGGAAACTGAGGCCAAGAGAAACAATTAGAAGGCCTCAGAAGCACTGCAGAGCCCTTACCCCTGTGCCCGGGGACTGGGGCTGGGATTTGGCAGGTCCTAGACTTTTCCTACCCAGGCCCCAAGACAGGAAGATAGTGGCCAGGACAATCCAGCCAGAGGATGGAAGGAGGGGCAGGCCAAACCACAGGTAGGATTTCTCAGAATTTACAGTATGATGGGGGGAGGGGAGGCTGGGGTTGCCCCCAGCACCTGCACAGCAGCAGGAAGAGAGCGGGCAATGAGGGACTCCGGCTCTGAGCTTGGACTCCACACCTGTAGGCTGATGAGAGGGGGTTCCCCTCTTTCAGTATGATGGGGAGGGGAAGCCCGGCTGCTCCCAGTACCTGCACAGCAGTAGGGAGAGAAGGGGAGGTGTGGGACCTGACTCAGAGCTCAGGCCCAATACTGATGGGCTTATAAGAAAGGGCTACTCCCTCTTTCGCCCCTCACTTATTTGAGTCTACAGCCTCCACCACCGGGAGTGGGGGGCCACCTATGCAAGGAGACTTGAGGCTTCTCGAACCCCCAAGCTCTAGCACATGTGTTCATGTGTGTGATATATGACCCTACTCAGGTCCCAAGCACACATGGTGGGAGTTGGGGGAGAGAGGGAGAGGGGGAGAGAGAGGGAGAGAGGGAGAGAGGGAGAGAGAGGGAGAGGGAGAGAGAGAGAGAGAGAGACTGTGTGATCCCCATCCACCCACACCTACAAAGCGAGGCTGTGGAGTTCCCTCACCTCCATTCCCTGGTGGCATGTCTCCAGGCTGGAACCCAACCTGACAGGGGGCTGCCTCCTTACACATCCTCTCTGCACTCTGCGCCCAGTTCCCTGATCTCTTCCCTCTTTGCCTTTCATCTCTCAGATGCCCACCTATCCTCTGTGCTTGGAGACTCATTGGCATTTTTTTAATTGACATGAAATTCACATGACATAAAAATAACATTTCTTTAAAGACTTTTTAAATTGATTTTTAGAGAAAGAGAGAAACATCGCTGTGAAACATTGATCGGCAGCCTCCTGCACGCCCTCAACTGGGAATCAAGCCGGCAACCCTGGCATGTGCCCTGACCGGAATGGAACCAGCAACCTTTCAGTGCATGGGATGATGCCCAACCAACTGAGCCAGTTGGTGAGGGCCAACATTTTCATGTTTAAAGTATATTTAAACACCGTTTGTTCAATTACAGTTGACAATCAATATTATATTAATTTTAGGTATACAGCATGGTGGTTAGACATATAATTTATGAAGTGATCCCCTTTGATGAATCTAGTACTTCCTAGGCATGATACATAATTAAGATAATATTATTGACTACATTCTCTAGGCTGTACTTTACATCTCCTGACTATTTTAACTACCAATTTGTACTTCTTAATCCTTTCACCTTTTTCTCTTCCCCCCCAAGTCCCTCTCCCATCTAGCAACCATCAGTTTGTTCTCTGTATCTATGAGTCTGTTTCTGTCTTGTTTGTTCACTTATTTTGTTTTGTAGATTCTACATAAGTGAAATCATATGGTATTTGTCTTTCTTTGTCTAACTTATATCTTCTAGGTCCATTCATGTAGTCGAAAATGGTTAGATTTCATTCTTTTTTTTAAAACATCAATGTGAGAGAGACACACTGGTTGGTTGTCTCCCACACTCATCCTGACCAGGGCCTGGGATTGAGCCTGCAACCGAGGTATATGTCCTTGACCAAAATCAAACCCAGGACCCTTCAGTCAAGGGCTGACATTCTATCCATTGAGCCAAACCTCCCAGGGCAATTTCATTCTTTTTTATGGCTGAGTAATATTCCATTATATATACATGTACTGCATCTTATTTATCTAATGGTCTTTTGATGAACACTTAGGTTGCTTCCATCTCTAGGCTATTGTAAATAATGCTGTCATGACATATCTTTTTCAATTAGTATATTGGATTTATTTCTTCAGTTATATACCCAGAAGTGGGATTGCTGGGTCTGTTTTTAATTTTTTGAGGAAACTCCATAGTGATTTCCATTGTGGCTGCACCAACTTGCAATATTACCAACAGTGTATAAGAGTTCCCTTTTCTTCACATCCTTGCCAACACTTGTTTGTTGATTTCTTTTTTTTAAAATATGTCTTTATTGATTTTTAGAGAGAGAGGAAGGGAGAGGGAGAGAGAGAGAAATATCAACTGGCTGCCTCCTGCACACCCCCTACTGGGGATTGAGCCCACAGCCTGGGCATGTGCCATGACTGGAATGGAATCTGCGACCTTTTGGTGCATGGGATGGCGCTCAATCAACTGAGCCACACCAGCCAGGGCTGTGGATTTCTTGATAATAGCCATTCTGATTGGTGTGTGGTGATATCTCATTGTGGTTTTAATTTGCATTTCTCTGATAATTAGTGACCTTGAGCATTTTTTCATATGTCTATTGGCCACGGTATGTTCTATTTGGAGAAATGTCTATTCAGGTCCTCTGCCCATTTTAAATTGGGTTGTTTGTTTTGTTGTTGTTAAGTTGTATGAGTTTTTTATATATTTTGGGTATTAACCCCTTATTCAATATATTACTGGCGAATATCTTCTTCCATTCAGTAGACTTTTTCGTTTTGTTGAAGGTTTCCTTTGCTGTGCAAAAACTCTTTAGTTTGATATAGTCCCATTTGTATATTTTGTTTCTTTTGCTTCCCTTGCCTGCAGAGATATATTCAAAAGTTATATTACTAAGAGCAATGTCAAAGATTTTACTGCCTATGTTTTCTTCTAGGAATTTTATGGGTTCAGGTATTACATTTACATTTAACTATTTAATTCACTTTGAGTTTATTCTTATATATGGTGTAAGAACGTGGTCTATTTCTTCTTTCTTTCTTTCTTTCTTTCTTTCTTTCTTTCTTTCTTTCTTTCTTTCTTTCTTTTTTTTTTTTGCATGTATCTGTCCAGTTTTCCCAACATCATTCATTGAAGAGACTGACCCCACTGGATATTCTTCCCTCTTTGTCATAGATTAATTTACCATACTAGGCATGGGTTTATTTCTGGGCATTCTGGGATCTTTTGATTTATGTGTCTGTTTTTATGCCAGTATCATGCTGTTTTGACCACTATAGCCTTGTAGTATAGCTTGATATCAGATAGCATGATACCTTCCACTTTGTTCTTATTCTTCAAGATTTCTGTGGCCATTCAAGGTTTTTTTGTGGGTCTGTATAAATTTTAGTATTATTTTTTCTAGTTCTGTGAAAAATGCCATTGTTATTATGATAAGGATTACATTGACTCTATAGATTGCTTTGGGTAATAAGGACATTTTAACAATGTTACTTTTTCCTGTCCATGAAAAATTAATGGAAGTACAGTATATACTTCCATTTATTTTCAAGTTCTTCAATTTTTTTTCAATGTCCTATAATTTTCTGAACACATGTCTTTTTCCTCTTTTAAATTTATCGCTAGGTATTTTTTTAGGCAATTGTAAAGGGTGTCCCAAAATTAACGCAAGAAGTAATTTTGATAGAAAACACAGGTTTATAATTAAAAATTGTAATTTTTTTTATTCATAAAGTATACAGTATAGGGTTATGTATGGAATAGCATATTGGGTAAATGGCCTCCATGGCTTTGCTGGCACATATGCAAATGGATTATGGAACAACAATAAGTGGATGCTGACTTTTCGAACAAAATCATCTTCAGCGATGAGGCTCATTTTCATCTTGATGGCTTGGTTAATCGACAAAATTGTCGCATTTGGGGTTCAGAAAATCCACGAGTGATTGTTGAGAAACAAATGCATCCACAGTGTGTCACTGTTTGGTGCGGATTTGGGGCTGGAGGCATCATCGGACCATTCTTCTTCGAAAATACGGCTGCTCAGGCAATAACAGTTAATGGTGCTCGCTATCACAACATGATACTCCGTTTACCCAATATCCTATTCCATACATAACCCTATACTGTATACTTTATGAATCAATAAAAAAGTTACAATTTTAAATTATAAACCTGTGCTTCCTGTCAAAATTACTTCTTGCGTGAAATTTAGGACACCTTTTAAATGGGATTATTTTCTTAATTTCTCTTTCTGATAGTTTGTTATTGGTGTATAAAAATTCAATTGATTTCTAAATATTAATTTTGTATCCTTTTAATTTATGGAATTTCTTTTTTACTTCTGATGGTTTTTTGGTGGAATCATTAAGGTTCTCTACATATAGTATCATGTAATCTGCAAATAATGACAGTTTTATTTCTTCCTTTCCAATTTGGATGGTTTTTATTTCTTTTTCTTTTCTGATTGCTGGGGCTAGGACTTTCAATACTATGTTTAATAAAAGTGGTGAAAGTAGATGTCCTTGTGTAGTTCTTGATTTAAGAAAAATGTTTTTAGTTTTTCCACATTGAATATGTTAGCTGTGTGTTTGTCAGATATGGCCTTGATTATGTTGAGGTAAGTTCCCTCTATTCTCACGTTGCAGTGAGGTTTTTTTTATTATCATAAATGGATACTGGATTTTGTTAAATGCTTTTCCTGCATCTATTGGTATAATATGATTTTTATTTTATATTTTATCTACGTGGTATCATGTTAACTGATTTATGGATATTGACCTAAACTTGCATCCCACTTGATCATGGTGTTTGATCTTCTTAATGTATCGCTGAATTTGGTTTGCTAATGTATTGCTGAATTCATGCATTGCTCATGGTATAACAAATTGGTACAACCACTATGGAAAACATTATGGAAATTCCTCAAAAAATTAAAAATAGAATAACCTTATGACCCAGCAATTCCACTCTGGATATCTATTTGAAGAAATTCAAAATACTAATTTGAAAAGGTATGTGGCCGTAACCGGTTTGGCTCAGTGGATAGAGCGTCGGCCTGTGGACTGAAGGGTCCCGGGTTCGATTCTGGTCAGGGTATGTGCATTGGTTGTGGGCTCATCTCCAGTAAGGGGTGTGCAGGAGGCAGCTGATCAATGCTTCTCTCTCATCGGTGTTTCTGACTCTCTGTCTCTCTCCCTTCCTCTCTGTAAAAAAAAATCAATAAAATATATTAAAAGAAAAGAAAAGGTATATCTATGTTCACTGCAGCACTATTTACAATAGCCAATATATGGAAGCAACCTAAATATCCATTGATAGATGACTGGCTAAAGAAGATGTGTTAGATATATACAATGGAATATTACTTGGCCACAAAGAAGAATGAAGTATTACAGTTTGTGATAACACAGATGGACCTAGAGCAGTGGTTCTCAACCTTCTGGCCCTTTAAATACAGTTCCTCATGTTGTGACACAACCATAAAATTATTTTCGTTGCTACTTCATAACTGTAATGTTGTTACTGATATGAATCGTAATGTAAATATCTGATATGCAGGATGGTCTTAGGTGACCCCTGTGAAAGGGTCGTTCGACTGCCAAAGGGGTCGCGACCCACAGGTTGAGAACCACTGACCTAGAGGGTATTATGCTAAGTTAAGTAGGTCATACAAAGAAAGACAAATACCATGTGATTTTATGGAATCTAAAAACAAAATACATAAACAAACAAAACAGAAGCTGACTCATAGATACAGAGAACAAATGGATGGTTGCTAGATGGGAGGTGGTTGAAAGGCAGGGTGAGAAAGGTAAAAGGATTATGAAGTACATATTGAAAGTTACAAAATAATCACAGGTATATAAAGTACAGCACAAGGACTATAGTCAATAATGTTGTAATAACTATGTACAGTGCCAGTTGAGTACTAAACTTATTGAGGGAATCACTTTGTAAGTTATATAAATTTCTAACCATTATGCTGTATACCTGAAAGGAATATCATATTATATGTCAACTGTAATTGAATAAAATTTAAATTAAAAGGAGAGAGAGAGAGCCCCAGCCGGTGTTGCCCAGTGGTTGGAGTGTCAGCCCACACACGAAGAGTCGTGGGTTTGAATTCTGGTCAAAGTCACATACATGAGTTCACTGCCTCTCCCACCCCCCGTTGGGGCTCCTGTTTGAGGCAACCAGTCCATGTGTCTCTCTCACATCAATGTTGTTGTTCTCTCTCTCTCTCTCTCTCTCTCTCCCTTCCACTCTTGCTGAAAATGGAAAAAAAATATCCTCAGGTGAGGATTAATAGAAAATAAATAAATAAATAGAGAGAGATAGTGGCTACAGTGCCTTACAAATTCCCCATCAATGTGGTGAGAGGGCAGCCTACGAGTTTCCATTTGTTTCATGCTAAGAGAGGAACTAGAAATGACCACAATTTCTCCACTGGGTGTAAGACTTGCTAACATCCGTGGGCAGGAGGTGGCATTTGTGAGGCAAATGCATAGCTGAAAAAATTGTTCACCCCCATCACTTACCAAAGAAACACTCATTTGTTTTTATTTTCACAATCAGCTATTGTTGTTTTTTTTGACTGAAATGGGCAAAGATTTAAAAAATGATAAAACCCAATGCTGACAAGGATGTGGTGAGATGGGCACTTGTGTACCTAGAAGGTGGAGGTGTAAATTGCTTCCTGGAAAAGCAAATTGGCAACATGAAATAAAGGTAGATTCATAACCTCTTTGAGAAACGAAGGTGTCATTCCCTCCCACCTGAATCACTGCTCCTGGCATCTCTCTATTCTGGCCTCAGCATGACCAACATCCCACATCAAGCACCATTCTAGCCACTTAGAACCTCTTTCGTTTGCGCAAAAGATGTTTTCTCACCTCCACATGCTGTTCCTTCTGCCTGAAACATTCTTCTCTTTCCTCATCTCTTTCTGGGCTGAATCTTACCCCTCCTTCAGGACTTAACATAGATGTTACCTCCTGCAGGAAGCTCACCAGATTGACCCCTCTCAGCTAGGCCAGGAGCCTCTTCTGGGTTCCCAACACTCTGTGTTTTCACCTACACTACAGTGATCACTCTAGGTTGGTGTCCCCCATGCCCACACTTTTCCATGATAAGCACTTAATACAGCAGAAATAAATAATTTGGAGAAATGGGTGTTCTCTGTGTTATCCCAGAAGGCTGAGCCAAGACCATGGAGAATGCAGTTTAGGGCAGCATCTAAAAGAATTTTCTAAGAATTTCAGCTGACTAACCAAGCAAGGCAGCCTTGAGAGACAATGGGCTGCCCATCACAGGGATTGTGCAACAGTGTGTGTGTGTGTGTGTGTGTGTGTGTGTGTGTGTGTGTGTGTGTGTCTGTCTGTCAAAAACTGCTTCCCTAAATTCCTCTCCAACTTCCCCACCCTCCCTGCCCAGACTCAGGGGCCCAGGATGAAGAAGGTGCCCTTCTCCCCAAGCTGTTATAAGTGCCTCTCCTCTAAGAAAGCTCCCAGTGAGGACAGGGACCTGCAGGGTCTGTTCCCAGGCCCTAGGCAGCCCTTCCTTGGAAGTGCCGAGGAATCTCAAGAGGCTACACTCTCACGGGGTTCGGGGAGCCCGATGGAGCCTCGGGGCCCTGCACTCTCACTCTGAGTGAACCCCTGTTTCATAGGAGCCCCAGTGAAACCAATCTCTAAAACTGAGAGCCCTCTGAGAGTACTCAGATTTCAGGGGGAAATGCAAGGCCCCTGGGATTGGTGGCCCTCCCCCTCCCTGGCTTCCTCCTGGGGCACATGGAGAGGCCCAAAGCCACTGGTGACTCTGAACCCAGATCACAAGCCCAGCTGGAGACCCCAGAGCCAGGAACAGGCTGATAACAGAGGGGAGGGTTGCTAGGCACTGGGTGTTTGGAGCCAGCACTCCTTACTGTTTCAAGGACACTCTAAGACCTTAGATAAGTGCCTCCTGTATGCTAAGCGTCAGTCTTTACAACTGTCAAGTGGGTACAAGGTTGGTGCCTGCTGGTAAACAACCCAGGTACATGCTTAGCCCCAACATGTACTAGGTGTTTCATTCTGGATTTCCATGATCTTCAGGGAGGTCCCAGGGTTCACAGGGTCTGATCTGATAGCAGGATGAGGTCATGAGTGAGTATCAGATTGATGGAAATTCACCTCTTGAAACTCACAGTGAACGAAATTCTTCTCAGGGACTTGAATTCCTCAGCCCCTGGCCAGACATGTTCCTACTGTTCTACCTCCCCCTCCTCCAGCCCAAACCAGAACCATCCTCCAAATAAGAGGAGTCTCAGATCCTTGGTGGTCAGGCAGGTTGGGGTCCATCTGCCTGACAGAAGCTCGAGGCCCCCTGCCCAGCCCAGAGGTGGTGTCACAGGAAGAGGTTTGGACACCCGGCCCCAGTCATGTCGCAGACTCAGGGAAGGAAGCTCAGAGGTGCCCCGTGTCCAGACAAGGCCAGGACCCCTGCAGCCCCTGCTCCCACTCAGGCCCTGGTTGGGGGGTCTCTCTTCCAAGCACCTGAGTCTCCAAACACCCCTGCTGCTGGCTAGACCACATCCAGGCCCGTGGGACTCGGCACAGCCTCATGGCTGTGCCTCGTCTCACTCACTCTGTTCCAGCCACATGGGCCTCCTCGCTGTTCCCCCCACACACCAGGCACGGTGCTACCTCAGGACCTTTGCATGGGCTACTTCCTTGGCCAGGACTGTTGTTCCTCCAGATAGTCATGTGGCCCTGTCCTCACCTCCTTCAGGCCTCGCCTCCTCAGCAGGGCCTGCACTGACCCCTGGGCCAAATCACCACCCACACCCCCAGCCCCATTCATGTTCTGCCCTTTTCCTGCTTGTGTTTATTTGGGGCACGTATCACCCCCTTACCTTTTAGTTAGTAGCTTAGGGTCTGTCTCTGCCACTAGAACAGCAGCCCCTGGGGAAGGTGATGGTGCCCATCTGTGTCCCTGGTTCCTAGAACAGCACCTGGCACACTGTAGGTGCTTAGTACCTGTTTGTCGAGTGAGTGAATGAATGAATGTGAAGGATGTTGTTTAATTCTCACATCTTCCCTGAGACGCAGACTCTCCCCTTTTTTGCCACAGAGGCTCAGAGAGGTACAGTGTCTGCCCAGGGTCACACAGCTGGTCATGGAGGGGTATGGAACCTGGGCAGCTGGACCCAGAGCCCATCCTCTCAAGCCCTGAGACATGGCTGGAAATGTGGCAAGTCCCAAAGGCACTTTGAGGCCAGGATGCAGCTGATGACTCAGGACTTGGTGCCATGGAGGCCCAGGGCCTGTCTCCCTCCTTGAAATGAGCCCAGAACTGTGCTGAGAGAAGCAGCTTCTTGCCCCGGGAGCCCTGCCCCCAACCCCAGGAATGGCTGCCTCCCCCACCTCCCAAAGTGCACTCAAAACATGTACACCCCACTTTCCCAGCCCCCACCCCAAACCTGAGTGTACCATGGTTCTCAGAGATGTCAAGAAGCAGGGACTGGTCCCTGTAAGTTCTCTGGGTCCCTGAATCACTCACTGCGTCACAGGAGCCATTTCTGGGTGCCTAACCCGCCTGTGCTAAGCACTTTACCTCCACTATCTGCCAAGGGGATCTTTTCACCACAGATTATGAACTTTCCAGCTTAACACCTTCACCGGATAAAGACCTCGCTCCCTCGCCCCACCCATGAGGCCCTGCAGAGTCTACAGGGAGCTGGTCCCTTCACGCCCCAACCACTCTGGCCTCTGACCACTCAGACTCACCACAGAGGCTGGGCACGTGCAGTCCTGCCGCCTGGACCGCTCTTCCTCGCCTCCCTAGTTCCCTCGTTCTCATCCTTTGATTGCAGTTTCTCTAGGACAGTGGTTCTCAACCTTGGCTGCACATTAGAATCACCCGGGAATCTTTTTAAAATCCTGATTTCTGGGCCACTGCTCCTGGAGGCGCCCTCCTGACCTCCCAGGAGAGATCAGGTGCCCCTACTCTGCACTGACTGAAACCAGGTATTTGTGCTTCTCAGCATTTATGATCCCTGTCATTTTCCATTCAGTCCTGTAATTAATTGACTAACATCCCTCTTTCTCCCATGAGATCTGGCCTGTGTTTCTTCTCCCTAGTTATCCCCACCCCAGAGCCTGACACATAGTAGGTGCTTGTTTGATCCTTTAGAATAAATGAATGAATGAGAGCACCGAGTCCTGCCATGACCCCCAGACCTCCATTCTAGAGGTGGGAGAATGAAGCTTGCTCACCTGAGGTGGCATCCGGCTCCTGGATCCTCCTCTTCAGAGCCTGACCTCACAGCCCCGGGTGATCTCCCACTCAGCCTCCAGCATTAGGGCAGTGGTTCCAAACCCAGGGGACATTTCTCAATGTCTGTAGACACATTTGGCCGTTGTGACATGGGGAGGGTGCTGCTGTTATCTCCTGGGTAGAGACCAGTAAGGTGTTCAACACTCAACAGTGGACAGGACACAGGCTTATCCGGTCCCCAATGTCTATACTGTGTGCCGGAGACACCCTGCTCCCGGGGAAGTGCCCACTTCTCAGGCTGATTCATAAAGACCTGCCCCCCAGGTAGGCCTGGCTCTGCCACTACTTGATTAGAAATGATGGTGGTGTAACACCAGATCCTCAGGATCTTGCCTGGACAGGGCTGCCATCAAAGGCACTTCCCAGGCGCTCTCCCTCCAGGGAGCACACCTGTGCCCTGCCCGTCCCCCTCTCTCCTGGCCCCTCGACCCTATTCTCTAAGACCTAACCGGTTTGGCTCAGTGGATAGAGCGTCGGCCTGCGGACTAAAGGGTCCCAGGCTCGATTCCAGTCAAGGGCACGTACCTTGGTTGCGGGCACATCCCCGGCAGGGGGTGTGCAGGAGGCAGCTGATTGATGTTTCTAACTCTCTATCCTTCTCCCTTCCTCTCTGTAAAAAATCAATAAAATATATATTTTTAAAAAGAGACCCCTGGGGAACAATTGGCAGTGGCAGTTCCTCCCGGCTAACCCCCTGAACCTGTCCCCAAGGTCCCCTTCCCCCCTTTTCTCTGACTTCTCAGTGATCCAAAGCAGCCTAGACTCTCCTATTGCTTCTAGAACTAGCCCTTCCTTGTTTCACTGCCCTAAAGTATGTTTTTAGCTGTGGTCAATAAATTCTTACTTTCTTTTACACGAAAAAGAGACTTTCCACAGAGCAAAAGGCAATCCATCAAATTGGAGAAAATGTTTGCAAATTATATCTCTGACAAAGCACTAACATCTAGAACACACACACACACACACACACACACACGCACACGCACACGCACCCTTTCCAGGAGGAAATGGAGCCTGAGGGGAGGTCTCTGAGACACAAACATCCAGCCTGTTTGCTCCACATAAACCAATCATTACCACCCTTGGGGCCCACCTGGGGTGGGTGGGGATGTCCACATCCTTCTTCCCATCTGAGCGGACTCAGAATCACCAAGTACCGCTACAGATACATGGGGAACCCAAAGAAATTGCTGAGTAAAAGTGAGTGAAGACAATTATGGTTGCACAAATATAGTTACTTATCGTATAGTGACAGAAAAAGAATGGACAGCGATACCTCGAAGGGAGTTTTTTATGTATATTATGTAGGA
>NW_005871462.1:202181-206382 GCF_000147115.1 Myotis lucifugus | reverse complement strand
AGAGAGAGAGAGAGAGAGAGAGAGAGAGAGAGGGTGGGGAGCTGCGAGAATGGAAAAAACTCAGAGATAGCATGGGAGAGGAAAGGGTCATTGTCCAGAGAAACCGAGAGAGGGGCTGTGATGGGCAGGGGAGCTGGTCTGGTGCAGGGTTCCCAAGGGTCCTCCAGTTCCCTGAACCTTGGCCAGCTCAGCTGGACTCTACCTGCATGAGGAGCTCACCTCCCAGTGCTGTTTCCCCAGCAAGTCCTGTGGGAGCCACATCAGCCTCCTGGTCTGTCCTCCAACTCCTCTGTGGCAGAGGGAGTCACCGCGCTTTCATAAAGGTGACACCCAGTCCCCAGCCCATTGCTCATGGCTTTTCCTGCAGGGCTGTCCCCTGGATGGTGTCTGCCTAGGGAGCAGGTGCTGTGTGTTGGTCCAGTCTCAGGGGCGTCACCAGAGAGCAAACAGCCCCACCAGGAGGGCACATAGGTGGCTGGTCTAGCCACTAGGAGCCCAAAGAGGGGGGTCTGTGCTGGCCAAAGCTATAGCTTCTCATTCAACCCCCCTAAAACCCCTCCAGAAAGATCTATGTGGGAGAGAAAGGCCTGGGACTCTTTCTCTTCATTCACATGAGGACACTGTCCTGTTTCAAACCCCCTGTGGCTCAACACTGCCTCTCAGGTTTTCTCAGGACTTGCCCTGGTTCACCCCCTCTGTCCAGCCTGCCCATCAGAGGAATCTGGGGCACAGAGGAATTCAGTAACGTGGCCCCAGGATGAGTTTTCTCAGTGGACATCTGTAAACGGAAAGGCATTCCATGCAGAGGAAGGTCCTGATGGGAGGGTTCTGTGGATATGTTGGGGGAACCCTGGAAGAGGTAGAGTGACATTTTCAGAGCTTGTAGGAAGGATTCTGCATGTGGTTCAGGTGAATAGACTAGGGTTAGGATGGGGTCTGGAAATGGAGAAGAGCCTGCTGCACACATCCTGGCCCTATTTGAGGAAGATTGACCCTGTGGTGAGGTTGGGTCTGGCTTCGGAACAGCGGCACCTAGTGGGCTCTCTGTGAAACTGCTCCCTCCTTTATGGTTTTATTCAACAGCGTGAATATTTTTAAAATTTTATATTCTTCTTTAGGAATAATCGTGAAAGATAGTGAAATTTTGGTTAATGTCTGATATAATAATATTTTATGTAAATAACTGTTCAGTAACTATGTGAATTTTAATGAAACTGAAATACTATCTACAAACAGTATAATTTGGGAAACCACCAAGTCATACCACTGATGGTATTTTCTTGATTCATTCTTTAATGTTAAAGCAAGGAACATTTTATAAGGAATAAATTTTTCACACTTTGTCTTACAATTTTATTTCTCAATTATAGTTTAGTAAAGCTTAAAAAATAAAATAAGAAAATGTTTTAATTTAAAACTATTCACATTCAGCACTATAGTTCAAGTATGAACTAATGTTTTCACTTGCCAGTGAAAACAGTTGTATCTCAGAGTTTGCACTGCTTTACTGTTTTTAAGAGGGCAAAATGTCTTTTTTTTACTTCTCAATTACAGTTGACATTCAACATTACTATTAGTTTCATGTGTACAGCATAGTGGCCCGACAATTATATAACTTACGAATGCTCACCATGATAAATCTAGTTCCCATCTGACACCATATATAGTTATTACAGTATTATTGACTGTATTTCCTATGCTGCAGTCTATATCACGTGTCTATGTTGTAACTGCCAATCTGTACTTCTCTATCCCATCACCTTTTTCACTGAGTCCCCCAAAGGCCCACTCATCTGACAACCCTGTTTGTTCTCTGTATCTGTAAGTCTCTCTGTTTTCTTTGTTTATTTGTTCTTCATTTTTTTTTTATCACATCTGGTTTATTGGGGAAAACTGCAATTGCTTATTCTGCGACTTACAAAATAATTTGCTATAGCGAATGAATTGGTTTTCGTTATGTTCCTACAAATGGTTAAAAAATAACCCATGTGATATATACTTACCATTCAAAGAGCTCACACCCCTGAATTCTCCTTTTGGGTATTTTACACCAGATATTTTAAATGTTTACCAAGGAAGGCCAGGTGGTTTTTTAAAATATATTTTTATTGATTTCAGAGAGGCAGGGAGAGTCAGAAACATCAATGATGAGAGAGAGTTATTGATCGGCTGCCTCCTGTACACCCCCTACTGGGGATCGAGCCCACACCCAGGCATGTGCCCTTGACCGGAATCAAAACCGGGACCCTTCAGTCCTCATGGAGGCAGGTTTTTAACTACATTTAAGTTTTTGCTTGTAGTTGCAATCTTTTAGAAGTTTGGTCTACATGATTAGAGATAAAAATTCAAGCCATTTCTTCTCCTTGGGTTGTTTTAATGTTACTTTTGTGATAGAAATGGCCTTCCTAATGCTTTACTGCACAAGCTAATCATACCTACCAGTCACAGTGAATTAAATCCAGTCCATCTTTCAACTCAGTCTGCTCTGGTCCTGAACGTATAGGCACAAAACAGTACAGATTAATATATCATTTCCCCACACCCAACCCTACAAACCGCTTTAAAAGAGAATTTTTATTTTATTTTATTTTATTTTTTTTTAGCATTTCCTTACTACTACAACAGGTTTTGGTAATGGAAGAATACTTTCCTAAGTGACATATCAAGTTAACGTGAAGCTCAGCAAAATACTAATTATGCAGGGTGTTAATTAGAAATTCTCACAAAGGACATGCATTTAGTAAAAGGTGAAAGATTTATACGGTCTGAAGAGAAACCAGAGCATAGGACATGCATTTAGAAAACCATTTTGCTTCCTTAAGCAGCTGAAGGCTGAAAAGATATTTATTTTTTGCATTTCTCTTAGAATGTTTGGCCAATGACCATTTTTACCAATATTTCCCTCCTCTCCTTTTCCCTTACCAGAGCCAGTCCATGTAATCGGGGGAAAACAGACACTTGCTCAGGCCACTTAAATCTTTGAAGCCTTCTATTTTTGCCTTATAAAATGGGAAGTGTCATATTCTTTTACAAATGCAGTATAAATGGTATAGATAGGTATTAAGGAAATAATTGGCACATAAATAAGTTAAAAGAAGTAGGTTTTGTTTAATTCTATAAAACATATATAAAAATGAATATGAAACTATAACACCATTTAAGAAATATTTTCTCCACATTTATTTTAGCACCTTGACTCGTCTAATGATTTGAACTCTGCTCCCCCCCCCCCCCCCCCCCCCATGTCCCAGGGGGCTGGGGAAAACCGTTTCTTCCTCTGGAAACCTTGCGGGCAGGAGGAACCCATCCTCACCTCGGACAGGCGTGGCAGCACTTTGGCATCGCCCAGGAGGTCACCTTCGTGGTTGGAGAGGCAACAGAAAAAGCGGACACAACCGATGCGGATAATCTGGCCGCCCACCCACAGCCCTAGGCCCAGTCAGAGCTGTGGCTGCAGGGCAGCAATGAAGCCGGAAGGTCTGCGGGTGCTTCTCAGGGCAGACGACCGAGGAGGGGGTCCGGAACACGGCAGCCAGGGCCAGAGGGCCTCCGATCGCTCTCCGGAGGACAAGCACTCGGGTCCGCGGAGGGCAAAGAGGAGAGGGTGAAGCAGGTCACCAGGTGATGAAGCCGCAGAAGCACGTGGCTGGCGGCTGCCCTCCCCCACGCGTCGTCCCCGAGGCTCCATAGCCATCCCTGGAGGACCCGCTTCCGGCCCTTGCGGAAGCATCGCCATCACCGCGGGGACGCCGGGATGTGGTCACTCCACCGCAGCCAGCCACAGCTGGCCAGCGCCAGGAGGCGGGGCGGGGCCGCGACCTCGGACGGCCGCGACGTCGACGTCCGAGGCCCGCGACGACGCCCGAGGCCGCCACGTTGAACGTCTGAGGCCGACACGTCCCGTGAACGTGGAACCCGAGAGCCGCCCTTGATATGACACAGATAGGGAGCTGGGTCGGACCTAAGTCAGGGCAGGCCCAAGAGTAGCACTCGGACGTTATGCACAGTAAGGAAGAATCATGAGAGATGAGAGCATCGTGCGCTGTATCGAAGAAAAATCATGGTGGACTCAAATACAAGCAAAACAGACAGGAAAATAGGATCTGGAACAGAACATTCATTTCGATTGTGAAGTGTGACAGCCTGATGTGCCGTTGTTAGATTAGATTTGTCTGTGTGTTTATTATTTTTGTTCGTAGTA
>NW_005871462.1:190082-202081 GCF_000147115.1 Myotis lucifugus | reverse complement strand
GAATCTTTTTAAATCCTGATTTCTGGGCCTCATCCTCCGGAAATTTTGTTTCTTTGTTACTAATGTTGTGGCCTCACCCCATAACAAAGAAACAGAATTTCCGGAGGCGAGGCCCAGAAATCTGAATTTTAAAAATATTCCCAGGTGGTTCTAATGTGCAGCCAAGGTTGAGAACCACTGATCTAGGTCCATCCATGTTGTTGCCAATGGTAATATTTTATTTTATTTTGTTGTTCTTGCTCAGTAATATTCCACTGAATATATGTACCACATATTCTTTATCCAATTGTCTATTGATGGGCATATTGCTTTTGTTTGCTTTGTTTTGGGTTTGTGATTGTGTGTGTGTGTGTGTGTGTGTGTGTGTGTTGAATTGTATGAGTTCTTTATAAATTTTGCATATTGGCCCCTTATCGGATGTTTCATTGGTGAGTATCCTCTTCCATTCAACATTTGTCTTTTTGTTTTGTCGATGGCTTACTTGGCCATGCAAAACCTTTTTAGTTTGAGAGATATTGTTCCTTCTGTTTATTTTTTCCTTTGTTTCCCCTGTCCAAGGGGACACATCCAAGAAAATATTGCTAAGAGTGTTGTCAGAGAGTTTACCGCCTATGTTTTCTTCTAAGAGTTTTGTGGTTTGGGGTTGTACATTTAAGTCTTTAATCCATTTTGAGTTTATTCTTGTCTATGGTGGTCTAGTTTTTGTTTCTTTGTGGGTTTTTTTTTTGCATGTATCTGTTCAGTTTTCCCAACACCATTTATTGAGTAGACTGCCTTTACCCCATTGTGTATTCTTGCCTCCTTTTCCTAGATTAATTGACCATATCGGTGTGGGGTTATTTCTGGCCTCTCTATTCTGTTCGATTAATCTATGTCTGTTTTTATGCTAGTACAATGCTCTTTTCATTACTATAGCCTTGTAGTATAGTTTGATATCAGTAGCAGAATACCTCCAACTTTGTTATTTTTTCGCAAGATTGCATTGACTATTAGAGGTCTTTTGTGGTCCTGTATAAATTTTAGGATTATTTTTTCTAGTTCTGTGAAAAATGCCATTGGTATTTTGATAGGAATTTCATTGAATTTATAGATTGCTTTGGGTGCTATGGCCATTTTAACAATGTTAATTCTTCCTATCCAGGAGCTTCCATTTGCTAGTATTGTCTTCAATATCTTATAATTTTCCAAATATGGGTTTTTGGGTTTTTTTTTTAGGTCCTTGGTTATATTTATTCCTAAGTATTTTATTTTATTGTTTGATGCAATTATAAATGGGATTGTTTTTCTAATTCTCTTTGTGATGGGTCATTATTGGTGTATAAAATTCTGTCAGTTTCTAAATAGTGATTTTGTATTCTGCTGAACTTTAGTGGCTACACCAGTCTGCATTCCCACCAACAGTGTACTAGGGTTCCCTTTTCTTAACATCCTCACCAGCACTTGTCAATTTGTTGATGGTAGCCATTCTGACAGGTGTAAGGTGATACCTCATTGAGGTTTTTTTTTGTTATTGTTGATTTCATAGAGGAAAGGAGAGGGAGAGAGAAATAGAAACATCAATGATGAATGATAATCATTGATTAGCTGCCTTCTGCATGCCCCATACTGGGGATCGAGCCTGCAACCAGGGCATGTGCCCTGACTGGGAATCTAACTGTGACCCTCTGGTTCATAGGTCAACTCTCAACCATTGAACCACACTGGCTGGGCCTTTATTGTAGTTTTAATTTGTATCTCTCTGTTGATTAGTGACTTTGAGGGTTTTTTCATATGTCTCTTGGCCATCTGTATGACTTCTTTGGAGGAGTGTCTATTTGCTATTTTTTAAATTGGATTGTCTTCCTTGTGTACACCATATGTAAGAATAAACTCAAAATGGATAAAAATCTTAAATGTAAGTCATCTTATATAATAAAGAGGTAATATGCAAATTAACCCTCACACCACAATGCTGTCACAAGATGGCAGTGTGCACAGTGGGGGCAGGGCAGCAGGGGCGGGGCGGCTGGCTGGGTTCCTGGGTCTGCGGAGGGGGGGCCAGCATCCGCTTCGCATGGCTTCTGTCGGGGTTTCTGTGGCCCCGGAGGCAGGGTATCGGGGTGGCATGCCAGGACTTGGAGTCATCCCGCGGCTGCCAGCCACGCGGGGTGGGACTATGGGACGTGGGGACTCGGACCTGAGGGACAGAGCCTGGAACCTTGAGAAGGAGCACAGGCGACGGCTCTGTGGGTAGGGGTGTGGCCTTGGCCTAGCCCAGAGATTGGGGGAGAGGTCAACTCAGGCACAGGAATTACTAGAGTTAAAAGCAGGGACATGGGCACAAGGGACAGATGTGGAGTCAGCAGAATGAGGGTGAACACTAGTAGAGAGGAGGGGCCACGGAGTAGTGTACCAAGGACTACCCTGAACGTGAGGGCCGCTCGGTCCGTAGGGCGTAGCTTTGCTGCCCTCAGAGACATCGTGGAGAAAGTCCTGCAGTGGTTCTCAACCTTCCTAATGCCTCGACCCTTTAATACAGTTCCTCATGTTGTGGTGACCCCCAATTTCACTGTTACAAATTGAACATAATTAAAGCATAGTGATTAATCACAAAACAACATGTAATTATATATGTGTTTTCTGATGGTCTTAGGTGACCCCTATGAAAGGGTCGTTCGACCCCCAAATAGGTCGCTACCCACAGGTTGAGAACCGCTGTCAGCTAGAAGGAGGTTTGAACCCAGGCGGAGGGCAGGGTCGGGGCCAGGTTAGCGCGCAGGCGATCGATGGTGGACGAGGCTCTGAGCAAAGCCAGAGGTGCTCTTAGGGGGCGTGGCCAGGGCGTGGCTTAAGGCATGGTTGGGCTGACGGGGCTTAATGTGAATAATGGAAATGACGTGACCGGAGTGAGGGGCATAGTGATGCTTAAGGGGGTGTAGCCAAGATGACTGGCTGCATGAACCTCATCCCAGTAGCAAGTGCAGGGGTTTGTGCTCAGAGCATTCAGGTAAGGTCCCATGGCGCAGGTGGGATGGGGGGGAGGGGGGTCCCGGGTCTCGCGCAATTTTGCGTGACAGGTCACTAGTGAAACCATAAAAATCTTAGAAGAAACAATAGGCAGCAAAATCTCAGTCATCTGCCATAGCAATATGTTTGCCGATACATATCCTAGGGCACGGGAAACAAAGGAGAAAATAAACAAATGAGACTCATCAAAATAAAAAGCTTCTGCATAGCAAAAGAAATTATCAACAAAATGAAAATGCAGCCCACTACATGGGAGAACTTATTTGCCAATGATATATCTGCTAGGGAGTTAATTTACAAAATATATAAAGAACTCACACAACTTAACAAGATTCCCTGTTTGTTACTAATCTTTGCCATTTCAATAATGATGTGTATTAGTGTGGGCTTCTTTGGTTCATTTTTGGGACTCTTTGTGCTTCCTGGGTATAGGAATTCTATTCAGCTAATCTTAGGTGGTTCTCAATGATGGTTCTATAATTTAGTCATAATTTTAAAAACATTAAATTCATTGGAATGACATTGGGTTGAGAGAGTAACAAGTTTGGCATTTGAATGACAGAAATTTGAAAAGAAACCTCAAGATAGTCCTGTCACTATTTTCTCAATTACTGGCACCACTAAGAGTTCTTTTTGGTATATCTCAATCTGTATTCCCAGAAGGATCAGTCTAGTCCTACCAGATTGGATTTACCCTGGTTCAGAATCCATTTAGCACTCAACAAATACTTACAGGCATACCTCAGAGATAGGATGGATTAAATTTAAGACACTTGCACTAAAGCAAATATTGCAATAGAAAGAATCACATGAATTTTTTAGTTTCCTAGTGCATATAAAAGTTATGTGTACACTATACTGTGGTCTGTGAAGTGTGCAATAACATTATGTCTAAAAATGTACATATTAATTGAAAATATTTTAATGCTAAAAAATGCTAACCATATATGAGCCTTCAGCTGATCATAAACATTTTGCTGGTGGTTGCCACAAACCTTCAATTTGTAAAACGAAACAAAACACAATATCTGCAAAGTGCAATAAAGCAAAGCACAACAAAACACGGTATGTCTGTATTGAGTACCACCTCTGGGTTTGATATAGATGCTAGCCATAGTGTGGTGAGCAGGAGAAATGTGATACCTATAGTTGGGAACATCCCTGTAGGTGAGTGAGTGTAGGAGAAGACACTGGACATGTAATTCTAATAGAAATATGAGCATGAGGGAAAAGATATGATATAACAGGAACCCCCTGGCAAAGTCTGAAGGTTAGGTCTCATCTCAAAGGATAAAATGGTATTTTTGAGGCAAATACGAGGAGTAAGAGTGTCTCAGACAAAGAAACAGTATGTGAAATGTGAGAAGAGCAAGAGAAAGAGAAGAATGCATTTGTGAAGTGGAAAATCCAGTTTTGGTGACTGGCTTGGGAAATGCCACATCAAGAAGAGCTTTAGAATCGACCCAAGAGTTCTCTTTCCGATAAGGACCAGGCCATTAATTTGACTTTCAGAAACAAAAGTCAGGGAGGATGTGAATGAGATGTATGTTCCCCTCCCCCCTCACTCCTATCCTGTCTTCTGGGGAGGTGGGATGGAGTGTGCTGGGGAAAAGTTGTGGAAGGCACAGGGAGAAAGAGGTTCAGACCATGCACTAAGGAACGGAGGAACCACCACCTGATGGCACATAACTTCATAGCCAAGGATAGGAAGGGTGATACCAATCAACTGAGTCATGATTCTCTAAATCAGAGGGAAGCTGAGGCATGTCTCAATCACTACATATTTGTGTGGGATGCATTTAAGTAGTAGCACTGCTTATGACAGAAACGAGAGCTATTCATTATGAGTACATCTTGTGCCACACACTATATTATGTTTCTTTGCACTGTCTCATTTCCTTATTCTAAAGTCCCCATGAAGGCAATCCTATATAATAAAAGGCCAGTGACCATAACGATCGGAACGACTGCTCGACCAGTTGCTATGAGGTGCATTGACCACCTCTCATTCCCCCCGGCAACCCGCCCGCAGGCTCTGTTCACAGCATGGTGAACGGGGAACCACGGGGAACGGGGTGGGTGGCAGTGGGGCGGGACTGGGGACTGGCAAGCTGGGCAGAAGATGGCCCTGATCGCAGCCTAGGTCTAGGGACCCTACCCGTGCATGATTTCGTGCGCTGGGCCTCTAGTCTATAATAATAAAAGCATAATATGCTAATTAGACCGGACATCCTTCCAGATGTCCTTCTGGACAACCTTCCGATGAAGCCAGGGCTGCAAGGGAAGCCCGGATCCCAGGTGCCAGAAGGAAGCTGGTGCCGGCAGCCAGGGGAAGGAAGGCCTACTCTTGCATGAATTTCGTGCATTGGGTCTCTAGAAAATTATACTTATGTCTATTGTGAAGTAATCCTCATACTCATATGGATATTTACAACTAAAATGGAAAGTGCAGTGACTTTAAATAGGGTCAGAAATTTTCAAATGGTGCTAAGGAAGTGACATCATCTTAAGCAGAAAGACTATGAATAATCATACATTTAATTTGCTTATGTTACTTTCCTTCCAAGGAGGATTAAATTAGATTTTCTCAGTTAACCAAAGAGACCTTCAGATCTCGCCCTATTTTAGGTTGAAAAAAAATAAAGCTTTCTAGTAGATATTATGGTGAACAAAACTCAGGATTTAAGAATAGTAGGGTTTGCCATGGGATAACTACCCCAGATACTGGTAAGGGATTTTTTTTAATAACCAAAAATTGGGTGAAACCTAACCACAACGCTCCTTCCTGGTAAGTTCCCTATTCTCATGCCATGTGCTGATGAAAAGAGCTGGAATATCCATAGTCTTGGAAATTATTAGAATTTAGGGGCTCATCGAATTTTGTAGAAACTTTCTCTCTTTATTCAGCTTGAGCTGAAGCACTTTTTTTTAGCTCACTTCCTCCACTATACAATGAGAGATGCTTTAACACCAATAAAAGTTTCAGGATTCTGTCAGCCAAACTACTTCTGTCTTGTTTTGTGTTTAGAAGTTGAGGCCACAACTCCAGGAGAGGGAACAGTGTGCTGCAAGGAGGGAACTGCACAAGCAAAGTCAGGAACAATTCAGCATTCAAGTAAGTTTTAAGGAGTTTTCTGGGGAGGTGATTTTTAAAAAAATGTTTTATTTGGTCCCTTCTTAATCTTGGATCCAAATTCTATAAGCATTATAAACCCAACATATAACTTGGCTTAAAACAACCAGCAGTTATTATCTCATATGTCCGTCGGTTGGAAACTGGGGATGGCTCGGTCGGATGACTGGCTTACAGTCTCCCATAAAGTTAACATCAGGATGCCAGCAGGGACTGTGATCATCCCAAGTCTTGATGGGAACTAGGGGCTCTGTTTCCAACTTCACTTTGAGCTGATCAAAGACAACAGTTCCTGGACACCTGGGCCTCTTCAGGGGATGGGGAAAAGGGAGAAACAGAGATACACAGAGAAAAAGACAAAGAAAGAGAGAGAGAGAGGGGGCGGGGGGGAAGAGAGAGAGAGGAGGGAGGGAAAGAGAGGATGGAAGAAGGGATGAGTGAAAATGAGATGGATGAGGGTGCACATAAGATAAAAGCCATATTCTTTATAACTAAATTTCAGAATGACATTATTTTTTGTTGTATTCCATTTGTTGGAAGCAAGTCACACATTAGAGGAGACAGCAATACACAGAAATAAATACTAGTGGGAAGAAATATTTGGGATCTTAGAGGCTGCCTGACACATCAACATCCTCTTAGCTGCCATCTTTTCAGGCAGATGGACCCCTCATGTCATGGGAGGTGGAGGGTGTTCTCAGAGCTGGACATTGGTGCTGGTCTGGACATGCTGAGTTCATGCAGTTCTGAATCGAGACACACGGGGGCAGCAGAAACACGGAGCTAAGACAATCTCTCCCTCAAATGCTTTGAATAGTTTTCAGGGAGCTTTTCTGTACCAGGCACGGACCTTCTGTGAATCTTGGTTCCTTACCCAACCCCACCGCACCCCACCTCAGCCTCTTTACCATGCAGGAGTTACAAACCCACACTTCCTAAGGGATTCCTTAGTTGTGGCTCATTAGGAAAAGTGGCCTCAGGTGTTCCATCCATCCCACTTCCTGCATTCACTGAATCTGTGTCCCTTGTTTTCACCCCAACTGGGACCGGGGAATCTGGAGTCCAGATGGGGAAGTTCCACAGAGCCCTTGTTATCTCAGAGATGAGGAGACAGAGGTGTGAGGGGAGAGAGAGGAAAACCAACGATGATAAACATTTATGGAGTCTCAAGTCCAGAGGTGGCCTTGGGACAAGGTAGGATGTAGTATCTACTTCCTCCAAGGGGGAGGACCAAGGCAGGGCTTGGAGAGGAGGGCCAAGGGGAAGATGGAGAGACAGTGTTGATAGAGCAATAGGGTGTTTAGGACATTTAACATTCCCTTCCAAATATTCACAGGGCACCGGTGATGTTCCTGACAGGTCTGTGCCTGAGAATACAATGGTGAATATGGCTGAGTACTTCATTTCTTTACATGACCTAAAAATATTTCATTATATATTGGATATCTGTGCAGAAATACCACATTTTGTTTATCCATTCCTCAGTTGATGTTAGTGAATAATGCTGCTGTGAACATTCATGTACAAGTTTCTGTACAGACAGGACTGTAGTTTTTTTTAAAAATTATTTTTACTGGGGTATAATTGATTTATATTAGTTTCAAGGGTACAACATAATGATTCAATACTTGTATATATTGTGAAATGATCACCACAGTAAGTCTAGTTAGCATCCTTCTCCATACATATTTACAGAATTTTTTTCTTGGATGAGAACTTTTAAGATGTACTCTCAGCAACTTTCAAATATCCAATATAGTATTATTAACTGTAGTCACCATGCTGTACATAGGATTGTAGTTTTAAAGTAGCTAGGAAAGGCCTCACTGAAAAGGTGGCATTTAATTAAAGACCTTAAGAAGGTGAAGAAGGGAGCCATATGGATGGGCACAGAGGACAGCCAGTGCAAAGGCCCTGAGGTGAGGGCAGGCTGGCATGTTCAAGGAATTGCTCTGAGAATTGAGACTAACCCATATTTAGCAGAGCTAAATAATGGGCAGGCACTTGGAGCAGTTCCAAGAGGTGATGCAGGCCAGGCACAGAGAATTCCGAAGCTGTGGGAGGGTTGGGGAGCAGAGGAGTGAAGAACAACGAAATCAGGGGAGGTCCAGTCAGCAGCAATGGGAATGTGAGTGGAAGGATGGAGGTGTTATCCTGGGGTCAGAGTCAGCTAGGTGGAGATGGTGTCACCAGTGACAGGGACAGACCTAAGCTTTAGAAAGTGAAACTGGGTCTGCAATGGCCTAAGACTTCCCCTGGGGGTTGCAATCCATCCACTCACCCTCCTCCTCCTCAAAGTGTCCTGTAGCAGCTTAGGCTTGAGCTGAAAAGGCCAGCTCCCCGAGAGCCACGCCCCCTCCTGGAAGAATGCAGGGCTCAGGTATCAGTAAGGAACTAGGTAAGTATTTTCCAATGACATCAAATTTCCCTGATCAGCCTGCCCTCTTTGAGGGAGGGACCCCAGAGTCTGTCCTGTTCATTTCTTTGTCCCCAGTACCCACAAAGACCTAGAGAAGGGTCAGTGTTCCCTGTGGCCAGGCCTTTTTTCTCACAGCCTGGGGTCAGGGAAGGGGCTGGTTTCCCCAGAGGGTCCATGGATGAGTCTGAACTATCAGGAGAGAGTCAGGTGTCGGCAAACATAAGGGATATCCTCTATGGAACACCCAAAGCATGGGAGAGGCAAAGGAAGACATGGTTTCCTTCAGAACAGAGTGGGAATTCCCTAGGGCACAGTGTGGAGGGTGCAGCTAAGCTGTTTGGCAATAAGATGTGTGCCCCTCCCCCTTCCTCAGACTCTGAGACAGAAGGATGGTGAAAAGTTCTCTGAAGAAAGAAGACATCTTAAATCAGCTGCTGGTACCCTCCGGGGGTCCTAGACCCTACTGATGAAAGTCAAAGGATGACAGGCTCAGGGGCCTCCTTCCTGGAGAAATGCACGCTCGTGGACTCTCCCAGCAGTTTCAGTGGCTCAGAGCACAGACTCTGGGGTTAGGCTGCCTGGACTGAAATCCTGGACCCACCACTTGCTAGCTTGGTCACCTTGGGCAAAGTCCTTATGTGCCTCTGTTTTCTCTCTGTGAAATGGGGACGAGAGTAAGTAACCATATCCTCCTCACTGGGTTATTGGATGATTAAACATGAGACACCGGGCTGTTGGGACTCAGTGGTTGAGCATTGACCTATGAACCAGGAGGTCATAGTTTGATTACTGGTCAGGGTGCATGCTTGGGTTGCAGGCTTGATCCCCAGTAGGGTGGTGCAGGAGGCAGCTGATCAATGATTCTCTGTCATCATTGATGTTTCTATCTCTCTCCCTTCCTCTCTGAAATAACTTAAATAAACATATAATCAACAATAGAATAGGCATGTAGACTTAGGACAGGGTGGCAGTTACTACTCTATTATTAGTGATGAACCCCAGCAGTCAGCTTTTTTGTGTGTGGTACATGACGTGTTTATGTCTTATTTTAGGGTTGAGAAGGAAGATGCATAGGGTTGGGGCCATGTGTATTTTTGAAGAACTTAGTATGAAAAAAATGAAAAATATCTCATGAATAATTTGTTGTGTTGATCATATGTTGAAACAAGTTTCCATGTGTTGTGTTCAACAAAATACATTATTAAAACTAATTTTTAAAAAAATATATATTTTATTGATTTTTTACAGAGAGGAAGGGAGAGGGAGAGTTAGAAACATCGATGAGAGAGAAACATCGATCAGCTGCCTCCTGCACACCCCCTACTGGGATGTGCCCGCAACTAAGGTACATGCCCTTGACCGGAATCAAACCTGGGACCCTTGAGTCCGCAGGCCGACGCTCTATCTGCTGAGCCAAACTGGTTAGGGCTATTAAAACTAATTTTTACCTGCTTCTTTGTACTTTGTAGAGCGTGGCTACTAGGATATTTGAATTGCATATGGGATGCACATTTTATTTCTAGTGGACGTGTCTGATCTGCTTGGTGAAGAGGGCTATGTTCTGGAAAGACAGGTGTTAATTTGTCATGAGCATATATATGTACCACACACCAGGATACTTTCACTTTCTAATGATAGTAATGAGTGCATTGAATAGATAATTACTAAGTTCTAACCCAGGGCGTCTCTACCTCATGCTCTTGACATTGAGGCCAGATAATTCTCTGTTGTGGGGCTGTCCAATGGGTTGTAGAATGTTATAGCATCCCTGGCTCCACCCACTAGATCAGTGGTTCTCAACCTTCTGGCCCTTTAAATACAATTCCTCATGTTGTGACCCAACCATAAAATTATTTTCATTGCTACTTCATAACTGTAATGTTGCTATTATTATGAATCATAATGTAAATATATGATATGTAGGATGGTCTTAGGCGACCCCTGTGAAAGGTCGTTTGACCGCCAAAGGGGTCGAGACCCACAGGTTGAGAACCACTGCACTAGATGGATGCCAGTTTCCTCCAGTGTGACAACCAGAAATAGGCTGCCTTATCTAATTGAACTCTTGACTCTGTGGTAGGAGTGATCTCTACCTTGCAGATAAGATACTCAGTCCCAGATTGGCAAATGATTTGCCTAAGGTCATGTAGCAGGACTGAAACCCAGGCCTTTCCGTTCCTGGTCCACTGCTCTGGTCACTGCTCACCACTGGGCTTTGCCTAGAGCAGCTCTCCAGAGTAAGTGCCATATACCAGTTTTCCTCCGGGTCCCAGCCTGGCCCTCTGAGGCGCCAGCCCTCACCAGCCATGTGCCCATGAGCTCTGAGCCCCAGTTTCCTTCTGTGCAAAATGAACTTGCACCAGGTTCTGCCTTCCCTTGGGTGTGATGAGAATTTAATTATCTTCCCAGGAATAAGGGCAGAAGGATAGAGTTCACGGTTTCTCATTTACTCCTGCTTGTACTTATTAAAACACACTCACAGAGCAGGCCTACTGTGTTCCAGGCAGTCCTCACCGCCTTACGCAGCTCCTCTCTGAGGCAGTTTCTCTCTCATCCCCATTGGAAGATGAGGAGACAGAGCTCAGAGGTTGAGTAACTTGTCCAAGGTCACATGGCTAGCATGGTGCAAGGTCAGGATTTGAACTCTGGTATCAGCTTCCAGCACCCCTACTCTTTTTTTTAAAGTTTATTTCTTTTTTTAATATATTTTTATTGATTTCAGAGAGGAAGGAAGAGGGAGAGAGAGATAGAAACATCCATGATGAGAGAGAATCATGGATCGGCTGCCTCCTGCAAGTCCCTCACTGGGGATCAAGCCCACAACCTGGGCATGTGCCCTTGACCGGAATCGAACCTGGGACCTTTCAGTTCGCAGGCCAGTGCTCTATCTATTGAGCCAAACCGGCTATGGCCAGCACCCCTACTCTTAACCACCATACTTACTTGGGGGCTGATGGAGCTGATGTGTATAGCCAATACATCAGAATTCGGGAAGAGAGACCAAACCCTGGGAACCCATTCTCCCTTAGCCTGACCCTGGGGTCCTGGCTCTGTTGGACCCAGACTCAGCATTTATTTCATAAAGAGCTGAGCAGGGTCAGACCCCTTCCCCCCATCCGCCTGTGCATTTATTTCCCCTTGGTCATGTGGGAGGATACAATGGAGTCCAGCTTAAGGACAAAGGGACAGCTCAGTGACTAATGCCACTTCTGGGCAGGGTTCCTGCATTCCCCAAGCGGGAGAGAGCTATAGTTTCCCCAGTGTGTTTAAGGGAGCTGGAGGACCCAGGAGCCAAGCCGGAACCTCTGCTGGGATCTCTGGGCTCTTGGTCTGGTGTGGCTAAAAACTCATCCATGTTATGGGACACCTGTCACCCCTGTCCCCAGCTGCTGCATTTGAAAAGAGGAGCCTAGTGGGCAACTTGTAACCCAAAGAAATCAA